>NC_057811.1:31127291-31127803 GCF_018294505.1 Triticum aestivum | reverse complement strand
GGGGGGGAGGGGGGTGGGGGGAGGGGTAGGCAGAGGCCTAACTATAGAGGTAGAACGACTCGTATATGTGTTGAGAAGGAGAGACCCAGCTATGTCTTGAGGGAGATCGGTCGACATCCATACATAACTGAAGGACGGGAAATATGATGGGACACACAGAGAGAGAGGAGAGAGAGAGGGAGGGAGAGGGGTAGAGTGCTGGATGGGTGATGGAGTTTCTTCTCGGAGATGGTGGGAGAGGCCTACTAGACAAACTGAGGGTGGAACTGCAATGTTATCAATAAGAGTGGGGATGTGTTTTTGTGTGTGCCTGTGCGTGATAGATCTGTGGGGACGCATCCATGGATGATGAAGGGGAACCATGTGTTTGGTAAGCAAACCTAACTAGATCGGTAGATCAATTGTTGTTTGTCGGAAGAAGGGAGAGACACAACTAATGAGGTAGATCGATCGACGCATGGGTAAAAACGAGTTATAAGGACCTAGCTAGCTATATGTATAGTGAGAGATCG
>NC_057811.1:31124553-31127281 GCF_018294505.1 Triticum aestivum | reverse complement strand
ACTCGTATATGTGTTGAGAAGGAGAGACCCAGCTTTGTCTTGAGGGAGATCGGTCGACATCCATACATAACTGAAGGACGGGAAATATGATGGGACAGAGAGAGAGAGAGAGGAGAGAGAGAGGGAGGGAGAGGGAGGGAGAGGGGTAGAATGCTGGATGGGTGATGGAGTTGCTTCTCGAAGATGGTGGGAGAGGCCTACTAGACAAACTGAGGGTGGAACTGCAATGTTATAAATAAGAGTGGGGATGTGTTTCTGTGTGTGCCTGTGCGTGATAGATCTGTCGGGACGCATCCATGGATGATGAAGGGGAACCATGTGTTTGGTAAGCAAACCTAACAAGATCGGTAGATCAATTGTTGTTTGTCGGAGGAAGGGAGAGACACAACCAATGAGGTAGATCGATTGACGTGTGGGTAAAAACGAGTTATAAGGACCTAGCTAGCTATATGTATAGCGAGAGATCGGTCGGTGTATGCCCATTTGTTAGAGGCAAATAAGGCCCAGCGAGACGGATAGACAGAGAGAATGGAGCTAGGAGGTGGTGCGAGAGGCCCAACTACTAGCTAGATAGGGGGAGGAGTGTGCGGTTGTGAGATCGATGAAAAGAGGGGCGAGAGTTTACACGTGTGTCGGACCGTATGAGAGACACGAGGCAAGGACACATAAAGGAGGAGATTGAAGGTGTGTGTGTATGTTGTTGGCAGGCATCGCTGGAGAGGTTTATCGATCGGTGTGTGTCGAAAAGGAGTTGTGGAGACTCTGGGAGAACGACCTAAAGAAAAAAATGAATGTGCCCGGTGGATAGAATGCCGAGGGAGGGGGAGGGCGAGGAGGGCGTGTGCATGCATGAGAGAAAGTTAGTGGTAGCTACAAAGGTTAGAGGATTGTGTGGGTGTAAGAGACTAACAAATATCATAATTTGATATGAAAGCGGATTCATATATTTGAATAGGAGATCATAGTGTTTTAAACATTGCATGCATGAATATGGCGGTGATACACGTGTTGTGCACATGTTATACCATAATGTGATAATGCATGGCATTTGCAACTCACAGCTAAATGCCGAACAATCTAAACCATACTATACATCAAACAATCTCACATTTTATTTGAATTTGTGATAATGTGTGGTCTTTGCAGCTTACAACTAAATATCAAACAATCTAAACAATACTATATATCAAACATTCTCACATTTTATTTGAATTTGTGGTAATGTGTGGTGTTTGCAACTCACATCTAAATACTTGTAGGCGTAGGAGGCGGGGCACCATACATAATGTGATAAACACATTATACATATGAGACATGGTTTAGATTATCAAGATCTAGCTAGAGCTAGAAATGTAATGTGATTTGAAATCAAAATAAAGTGGATTCAAAAAATCTAGTCCGACTTCATATAGTACACATAGTTCATATGTAACCCGAGACTAATCATGTGATGTGCTGTGAAGATAATACACAAACGATGGTTTAACTTCACAATAATGATGATTGTAGATCTTATTAAAATAGAGAAACGAATTCAAATGCTTTGACATCACAACAATCATTACTGTAGATCTTATTCAAATAGAGAAACGAATTCAAATTTAGTTCATATTGAAGCGGTAGTATATACGTTTGGAATGCACTAAAACGTTCATTTGAGTAGTAGGTTGCATGCATTATACACGTAGCGAAATATTTTAATTGAACATAACATGAATTCAAAGTTTTGAATGACATTTGTAGTGCGCATTTATTTGGTACAGTACACGTTAGGCTTGTCCGGAAATTTCAACCCGCGCCTTGTTAGCCCGAAATATTTAAGATATATCTTTGTCTCGTTGTGCTCCGACAACTCCCTCCATCTCAACCCGCGCCTTGCTATTCCGAAATTACAACGCGCACGAAAACTCCCGCCTCATGTGAAATCCCGACACGCGAAATGCCCGTGCTACCCCTGAACCGAAAGAAGCGCCTCAAATCGGTGGGGTACTTTCGTAACTTACCCACATTTCGGACAAGCGCGTCTCTAAGCCATGGTTCCCCACTGCCATCCCATCCGCCCACCCATTCGTACAACGAGGCCGTGAAAACCCGCGACGAAACCCCACACGCTGCTCCATCCACCACCCAGCCGGAGCCTCTTCCCCGACGACGTCGTCCACAGCAACACCTCGACGTCCCTCATCCACTGTACCAGATGAGGATCTGTCGTCGATCTCATTGTCCCGCCGGTTCAGCCACCCCGTCCTCCACCTCCAAGGAGCTGCCCCGACGTTCCCCTCGTCTTTTGCGCCACCTCCATTCCCACACCGCCGTCTTCACCTGCACCAAGCATCATCATCACCATTTCCTCGGATGAAGCTGCAGCCTAATCGGCGCCACCAAAGAGGTTGTACACTAATCGCCGCATTTTCTTCTTGATTCGATCTCACGGTGCTGTCGGCGCTCGGTCCTGAGCCGACACGGCGCGGCTCCATCCACGGCGGCGTCGCCGGCCACTTCCCCCACGGCGTCGCTCCCTCGGCGGCGATGTCCACATCAGTAGGAGCTGCTGCTGCTTTAGCTCTCGCTCATGCTGCTGCTGTGCTCTTGCTCTCGGTCCCCTGCCTGGTCTGCTCTTGCTCTTGCTCTTGCTCTTGCTCGCGCTGCTGCTCTCACTCTTGCTCTTGCTTGCGATGCTGCTCCGATTTAGCTACACTTCAGTCGACTGAATCGACTTTTGGGTCGG
>NC_057811.1:31116639-31124066 GCF_018294505.1 Triticum aestivum | reverse complement strand
GGTGAAGAAAGAACCAGCCACAGCGGGGAGGGGGGCTCGCCGGAGAGGTACCCCACTATCTATCTTAGGGTTCAGGATGGGGGCGGTGGTAGCCGGCGGTGGCGGGGCGTTGGCGGGGCGGTGGCATGGGGATTGCCGGAGAAAAAGCTCGGCACGGGGGGCCTAGAGGGATGGCGGGGCAGCGGTGGGGAGTGTTTTCGGGGCGGGCGGGGCGGCGCACCGCCGGCCGCGGGCGGCGGGGGGCTCCTGTTTGGCCGTTGGTGGCTGGTGGCTCAGGGGGTGGAGGTTGAAGATGAACCGCAGGCCCTTGATTTCGTATCCAACGGCTGCAAAATTGACTGACCAGAGATGAAAAAGTCAGTCGACCGACGTGTAGCCTCACCTTGCTAGTGCGTTCAGTTTCGACAGCAAAATTCAGTTTCGACAGTTAAGTTCAGTTTCGACAGTTAAGTTCAGTTTCGACAGTTAAGTTCAGAGATGAGCGGCTGATGTATTTTACATCTAGCACTTTGTGGTTATGTATTTTACGTCATGTATTGGAGATGCTATTAGAATTCCACTCAGGTTAAGTTGTTCGTTGTCTCTCTTGTCCTGCTTCAGCCTCGGCGTCGTACAACTCATCGGAGCTGCTCCAACGATGAAACCCTCTATCACAGCGGAGCAGTACCTCGGGCTCCATCTCCAGACGCCTAAGATCTTCTTCCCCTCCTCCGACAGCAAAGTCAGCCGGAGCATCCTCACCGGCCAACCCAATCACGCTGAGATCGACATGGCTACGCCAAAGAGGTTGTACACTTGTTGCATCTCTTTTTTACTCTACATGTTATATATATTGTCCACTGAGCACACGGATTTGTTCCTTTAGTGTCTCCTTGAAAGAAAAAACATAGGAATTTTAATTTTCACTTGTCCTCCTTTTCAAATTCCTATTCATGAAGCACAAGACTAATAGGTAGTAGCATAATAGCATTATAACCGTACATTTTCTTGTGGTTTGACTTAATCTCACCATGCTTCTTTGCATCCTGTGATCTTCCAATTGTTGTGAATCAAACACCCAGATTGGCAGAAATCCTGTGTTTTTAAATTCTCTGTTTTGCACGTGCATTCCTATCCTATTCCTGTCTATTTCCTATCCCTGCATTGTAGGAATCCTCCAATTCAAACGAGCCCTTACAAAATTACTTCTCTTATAGATAGTTGTCAAAGAAAACCTTGCGTGGTTTGTCCCGCTCCTGCTGCGCCGTCGTCCACCCCAGCTCAGCTGCTCCAACGACAGAAGGGTCTAGCACAGCTGGGATCCGACCTCCAGACTGTCTTTCGCCGCCTCAGATCTTCTTCCCCGCCGCTGGCAGCCATGAAAACTACATTACCATCATCAACCGAGAAGATGACCTCGAGGACTACACGGGTCCGCAAGAGAGGTCGCACTCTTTCGTGTCTGCTTACGTTATGCATCGATTAATATTACATGCCACTTTATCGTCCTGTTCACCGATTAGACTCTGAGTCAGCTCCAAACTAATGGTCAAACTTGAGTTTTTAAATGGTTGTGGGGTACATATCGGGGCCGCTATCAATAGTATCTATCTACTATCTGGTTAATCTCCGGTGTCTACTATGAGTTTCATGTTGGGTGGGAAACAAACAGTAAAGAAGCCATTATCTGTATTTTTTAACTAAAGCCATTATCTGCTTGCTATTATTGGTTTTGGGTCTATCCAGAGGTTGCTACCATCACTCTGGATTTCTGCATGCACTCCTTACATAATCTCACTATGTTTTATTCCTATGCATGATAGTTATTGTAAACAATGGAACTGAACATGTAGAGCAAAAGAGACGAGCCTTGCGTGGCAATAAAATTTCATGCGGACGTCGCTCCATGGTAGGCGCAAAGGCAGCCCCCCTCCATGCATTTTGGATTGTAATCGAGAGGAAGATATCTGTTCTGAGGGGGATTCAGAAGGAGAAGAGAACTCCTATTTACCCCTTCAGGTCTTCGCTCTAACTTGGCATGCTGATGTTGGTTATATCATGCATATGGTGTCTTGCATTGCTTACTTTATACATCAAATATGTCATCTGCTTAGTTTAGACATCCTTTGTGCGAATGCCATCTGTTTAGTTTATTCATCGTTTATGTGAATTATGCAACGCCATCTTGTTTAGCCAGACATCATGTATGTGAATTTTGCAATGCCATCCTGCTTAGCCAGTCATCTTATATGTAAATTATATCAGGCCATCCTTTTTTTTCATTACATATTACATTTGTCAACAATGTTAGTACATTCAACTGCTCTTCGTGTGCATCAGCCATTTGACACGATGATGGCAAATTCTGGAGTGAAAACAAGTTCTTCAGAGCAGACTATGCTATCTAACGAAGCGCATATCACACTGGTTATGGATAGCTCCTCAGAGGAGGATTCAGAGACAGATGACCAGTCCTATTCCCCCCCCCCCCGAGGTGTATGCTCTAACTTGGCAGGGTTATGTTGCTCATATCGTGCGTATGGTGTCTCGCATTGCTTGTCATTTCATTAGTTTAGACATGCTTTGTGTGAATGCCACCTGTTCAGTGTCTAATTACCATATATGTGAATTATGCATTGCCATCTTGTTGCAAGACATTATATATGTGAATTATACAATGCTATCTTGTTGCAAAGGGCATTATATATGTGAATTATGCAATGGCGCCATGCTGTTTAGCCAATCATCATGTATGTGAATTATATCATGCTATCATTTTTTTGTATTACGTGTTCCATTTGTCGACAACGTTTGTATATTCAACTACTCTTCCTGTGCATCAGCCATTTGAAGCGGTGATGGAAGTATCTGGAGTGAAAACAAGGTATTCAGAGCAGACAATGCTACCTGCTGAAGGAGACATCTTGCTGGTTACAGAGAGCTCCTCAGAGGAGGATTCAGAGACTGATGACCAGTCCTATTTCCCCCCTGAGGTCTATGCTCAAACTTGGCAGGGTTATATTACCCATGTCATGCATGTTGTCTTGCATTGCTTAGTTTTTACATCATATATGGATTGCCATGTGCTTACTTGCTTACTATATAAATCATATATTTGAATTATATCATGCCATCATGTTTACATAGTACATACACATCATCTATCTGAATTATGGCATGGCAACCCATTTAATAAAGACATCATATAGTTATATCATCTCATCCTGTTTAGTGTTTACAGTCATCATATTTTGAATTATGGCATTCTATCCGTGAATGTATGTGAATTATGGCATGCCAACCTATTTAATAAACACATTATATAGTTATGTCATGTCATCTTGTTTACATAGTCTCATATTTTGAAATATGTCTTTCCATCTTTTTTAGTTAGCCATCATAATGTGAAATTGTGTCATGCTATCCTGTTTAGTTAGCCATCATATATGTGAAATTGTGTCATGCTATCCTGTTTGGTTAGACAACATAAATATGAATTATTTCATGCCCTCTTTTATTCCCCACTATCCATTGCACCTGTCTGTCATACAATGCCTATACTTTCAATTACTTTTCTTGTTTATCAGCCATTTGAATTGGAGAGCGTGATGGCAGTATCTAAGGGAGTAGCAACACGGTCTTCAGAAAAGATAGTGCTACCAGTTGATGCAGATAGAACCACAGTTGTACTTGCCCAAGGACCAGATCCACCACACATAACCCAGACTCTCGCAGATTGTACCCCTACCCAGTTGGACAGAGAACTAGCTACACCCCTTCTAACCCCAACCCCGGCAGATAGTAACCCAGTTCCAGTTGACACATCACCGTCTCCACCACAGAGCACCCAAACACGAGCAGTTAGTAAGGGAACTGCAGTGCCCAAAGCACGAGGACCACCACTCCGGATCCCGACTCAACGCTTAAAGGAGAAGAAGATTTGTTCCCAGGTCAGGTTCTGTTGCTATGGTTCATACTCCTTTGCTCTTGCATTACTATATTTACTCATACCAACTATTTTCAATTTTGAAGGATGGAATTGAAACTCCAATGGCGCAACAGGTATGTTTTAAACCTGTTTCTTTAACTGGTTTGCTGTTGTAACCTGCTCTATGTTGATTTCAGTTTCAATTGAATAAACAGTTATGTTCTCATGTCATGCACATTACAAGTGTTGTTATTGCTCTATAGTTACCAACACTTATATTCTGTCTATTCTGCTTTGTCTTGAACAAATATTATTTGAACTGTGTCTCTATCTTGATTTGGCAACAAAAACTAGAATGATATAGACCATAAAGTGACCATGGTACATAGATATATGTTTGTTTCATGCTGTTATCCTGTCCACTTTACTACTGAACTCATTTACCAAAATGAGTTTCATATACAACATGGTAAACATGTGATGTGTCTGCTTGCTTCTCTTTTAGAATGCGGACAAAATATTGGAGAACAGTACCGCGTTATCCAACGGTAAAGGAAGTAATGCAGATAAGGTTCAAGATAGTGAGACATCCCTGTTGGTCTCCAAGAAAGCTGATAAAAACTATCTTGACGATAGTGAGGGAACCCAAAAGTCCAGTCTTGATGTAGTGTTCGAGCTACTGGCCACTACTGCTGCCACAAGCTCTTCGAACTCGCTGCCTGAATTAGTTCGTCTTCTTGAGTCTCAACTTCAAGTTGAAAGACATCGATTAGATGTGCTGCGACAGGAAGCTGAAGGACTGAGGAAGTCCCTGCAGAATTCAGATGCATATTTTCTGGTGCAACAGCAAGCGCTGGAGGATTTAAGCGCCAAACAAGAGAAAGTTAATAAGCTTGCTAAGCATCTTGCCAGCATTATGGGTACCTAGGATATTGTTTCTTGAGATCTTCTGAAGTGGTTTCAGTGTTGGATTTGTTTTGCTGCGGCGTTTATTTGCGCTGGTCGCCAACTGTGACAACCAGTGTATATGATATGTTGCTTTGTTCCCTATATTTGCACTGGTGGCGAACTTTGATGCCCAGTGGATGTAATATGTGTAATAGCCGTGATAGCCTAGCGTTAGTTGCTTGCTTAGTTATTTCCTTGTTGTCTTGTTTATTTGTTTGCTTGTAGTCATTGCAGTTCTTTTTCCGCGGTTAGCTAGGGGCTGCAATAACCTGTTTTTTAAAACTAGGCCACAATAACCATGGGCTAATATTTACTATAGTGACACTGGGCCTCCTACTGGCCGTAGAAACAGTGGGCCTTCTACGGGCTGTAGAAACAATGGGCCTTCTATGGGCCGTAGAAACAATGGGCCTTCTACGGGCCGTATCATCAATGGGCCTTATACGGGCCGTATGATCGATTCGCCAAACATGGGCCAAACAGACCGCATTATGGCCGTAAACGGGCTAGAGTTGGAATCGTCCGTTCATGGGCCGACCATAACGGGCCATCGTTAATAGGCCGTATTTGATGACGCTATGAAAATGGCCCAATGTATTAACGGACCACAAACGGGCCAACTGTAACCACGGGCTGAATTTGGCCCACAAGCAGAAAATGACAGTAACGGGCCGTAAGTAAACGAATGCTGGAAATGAGCCCAAGAATAAATGGGCTCTGAGAAGGCCGAAAGATAACATGGGCTGGAAACGGCCCAACGGCATAACGGGCCGTTAATGGGTATAAAGTGATACACTATTCATTACGGGCCAGTTTCACCACTGGCCGTTAATGGGTGTAAAGTGATACACTGTTCATTACGGGCCAGTTTCACCACGGGTCGTTAATAGGCCAAGAGTTACATAGGGCCTCATATGGGCCGAAAGACGTCATGGGCCATACATGCGCCAGAAGTGAAAACGGGCTGGAATCATATTGGATGGCCTAGATGACACTACTGGGCCTAATTCGGATAGGGCGTAACGGGCCTTGGGTTAGCTGGCTGTAAATGGGCTATATGCGAACAGGCCGTTAACAGGCTTTCCATGGGCCGGCCCGTCACCTTTTGACCAAGTCAAACGGGCCGGCCTTTTCACAGGAATGGGCCTCTGTTGGGCCGTGCCATGTGTCGACGTATCATCGGCGCCTTCCGTCCAATGAGTGGATGACATCTGTCCCAACGATGAGCCGACACGTGTTTCCTCCAGCCAATGATGATTTTACACGTGGAAAATCCCCATTGGTCGGGGCTGTTAACGGGTTATCGGATCCAAAACCCGACCCGATAGCTTAACGGCGTTCCGTTACGGTGGATGCCACGTGTCGGTCATCCTTGATGAAAGCACTTCTGTGACACGCGATTTATCGTCATGGAAGTGGATACTTCCGTGATGATAAGTTTGGCAATGTCATGGAACACTTCTACGACAGCACAGGTATGACTATCTTGACTCTGTCATAAATTTTTCATGGATGTACATGCATGACAGAAAACGCGACCTACTGTGACAAACACGTATCATCATGGAAGTGTATTTTCTTTGTAGTGTAAGCCTAAGATTTATCCCTCAAAGACGAGGGGACGTAAGGAACTGCCATCCAGTTCTGCTTTAGATTCACCTTCTAATATGTCGCAAGTTATTGATGATGCTACTTCTACTATGAATGATGCTTATGATGATGCTAGTACCTTGCTTGATAATGATGATGTGCCACTTGGTGATTCTCTTGGTGAACAAATTGCTAGAGTAATACAACATTATGTTGTTGAATCTGATGATGAGCTTGAAACTAAAACTCCTGAAACACCTGCTAGAACTAGCCTTCCTAGATATGAATTTCATAAGGTACTAGAAGGTTATGTTATGAGTGAATAAGCAACTAGAGATATTCTTGCTTGTAAGGATAGAGATGATCTAGAGAAATTACTATGCAAGTATAAAGAAAAATCTCTGAATGCTAGAATGAAATGTGATCCTAAGTTTGCTACTTCACCTATCTGTATTGCTGATAAGGATTATGAATTCTCTGTCGACCCAGAGTTAATTACTCTGTTTGAATCTGATCCTTTCCATGGTTATGAAACTAAACTGTTATCACTACTGGAATTTGCTTATTTGCCATCTGCCTATTCTTTGCTGTCTGCTGGCGGACGGCAAAGCAGGTCTTTGCCGTCAGCTTGCAAAAAACGGACAGCAAAGAACTGGCTGATGGCGAAGAATGTGCCATCAGCCAATTCTTTGCCGTCAGCTGGCGGACGGCAAAGGCAGAGGTGGGCCCCACTAACGAGCTGTTTAGAAAAAACCTAACGGCTCCCCTCGCCCCTTCGCCTCGCACCCCTCCCCTGCGGCGCCCCTTCCACGCCGGCCAGCCGCCCCCTCCCCTCCCCTGCGTGGCCGTCCCCGCCCCGCCGCGGCCTCCCCCTCCACCGGGCCGCCGCCGCCCCACCCGCCGCGGATTCCCCTCCACCAGGCCGCCGCTGCCCCCACCCGTCGCGGACTCCCCTCCACCGAGCCGCCGCCGCCCCCACCCG
>NC_057811.1:30928561-31115783 GCF_018294505.1 Triticum aestivum | reverse complement strand
CCCCGACCACCCCAACCCCGAAACAGCACCGCGACCCCGACACGGCATCGCGACCCCAACGCGACACCCACGACACCAGAGGCCGACGAGGTCATCTATTTGTGAATTATGAGTTAGGTCATATATTTGATGCCACTGAACCCTATGAGCCCGTCATTGATTATAGTGATGATGATGATTACGCATTTATTGACGATAGTGATCGAGATTATTAGTAGTGTCAGGTATTCAATTTTTTAATGTTGTACTTGATGATGATACATAAGTGATATACATATTATTATTCATGTCGGTATTTTTTTATGTTTTACTAATTTCGTTTACTCTTTGTCATGGCAGGTGTTGAAAGATGGTGGGCGCTGGTCGGGAGCGCTCCGAGGCCCCTTCTTCGTCGGCGTGTGGTGGGAGGTCTTCCATTCCACACGCACCTCTCCGCCGAGCGTTGCTGGACAGTATGGCGACACCACCGGGCCCTTCTTTGTCGACAGCGGTGCCCAGCAGGGGACGAGGTAAGGGAGGGAAGAAGAGAGGAGTTGGAGCACGTGGTCGCGGGAGAGGAGGTAGGGTGACTGCTAGGGCGCCTTCCTCGCCGCCACCCCCAGCTGTTTCACCCGAGCACGTGACTGCTAGGGTGGACTCGTCCGAGGAGGAGGCTACACGGACTCCGGTCCACGAGCCTTAGGCCCACGAGCCTCGGGTCGACGGGCCTTCGACCCACGAGCCTTGGGTCGACGCGCCTTCGGCCCACGAGACCCCGGAGGAGCACACGTATGGATGGGGTACCTGGCCGGATGAGCCTGAGGGGCCGAGTGGCCATGCTGATGATTGCGGGGAGTGGACTGATATTGAGGAGGACGGGGGCACCGTCTACCAGCGTGGTTGTACACGGCTCCCGTCCGTGCCGGCGACCCGCGAGCAGAGGTGGTTAATTTTCCCTGATGGGGAGAGGTAAGTGCATTTAATCCATTTGTACCTTCTGCATTCACGTTTCTTCAAATATCTAATGCGTTGGCCTTGTCATGCTGCAGGGGTTGGGACCACCATCATAGTGTCCGCCGGCCCAACTCCGTCCTTGGAGTGCTTTGCCGGCAAAACTTCCCGGGGTTTGTCATGTTGCCTGGTGAGGGTCGGCTTCCAGAGCTTGGATTGAGCTGGGAGCACTACTTGGCTGCCCCGGCCCTGCCGGGTGAGATTATCGATCGTGTCTTGTGTGACACGAGGGCAGATGTGGTGATCAGAAAGTTTTGGGTAATTTCTCCTTTACACATTTAAAAATCTTCAACTAGCTAGTTATTAATTGTACTAATCAATATCGTCTCATTTGATTGCAGACATTCTACAGGTGTGAGGAGGGATATGAGGAGGAGGCGGTAAATGTTATCGAGAACGTCTGCAAGCGCCTACTACAGAACTTACGGCACGAGGCTCGGGTGCAGGCTGTTCGAGAGTACTACGCCTTGCGTGGTATCAAGAAGCCCAAGCCGGCGTGCCGCGATAAGTTCCTGAGTAAGGAGTAGTACAGGAAGGTAATTCCTAAGGCCTTGTACTTACTTCCTTCATTTAGTAATTCATAGTTGTAGCGGTCAAGTTTCTATTTGCTAACTTAGGCGCCTCCGAGATGGTGTGCGGATCGGATGGATTGTTGGGAGGTGTTGGTCAATGAGTGGTGCCCAAAAGAATGGCTAGCCGTCCTCAACGCGGCCAAGGACAAACGTGCCCAAATGGAAGGTGTGCCACACCATCAAGGCAGCTCCAACTTATATCAGTTCGGGCGGAACTGGGTATGTGGTTTGCTTCATGATTCATCTAATTCATTCATCATTCTAGGTTGAGCCCTTTAATTACTAATTTACTTTGTTTCTCTCTTTCAGGCATGCTACAATAAGGCGGATAAGGTGCCAGAGGTGTACGACCTGTATGTCATGGCCCACACTGCCTCTTTCAAGAAAGTCAATGCATTCTCTCCGTCTGACCTCGATGATGCAAACAACTTCACCAACATCTCCTCCCACGACAAGCTCGTGAAATATAGAGATGAGGGGAAGGCGAGGAAAGGGGAGGACTTTAACCCGAGCCAGGGTCCCATTGATCCAGAGCTGGTGATGATATCTGGTGGCGGGAGGTCCCATGGCTCCATAGCCATTAGAGATGGACTTATCCGTTGTCCTAGCACTCTCCCGGAGATCAAGGCGCGCCAGTCGAGCTCCGCTCCTGAGATAAGGCCTCGTGAACGGCCAGTCCAACTCGCCATCAAGGTTAGTTATACATACTCTGTTATCTTTCTCCATTACATTGTCTGTGCTTCCATCAATGATTACAAATGGTAACGAGGAGTGGTGTTGCGGGCTGCTATACAAAGTGAGAGAGATAGAATGGAGAAACTTCTGGCGGAGGCGGCGGAGAGGCAGCGGGAGTTGGAGGAGAGGACGACAACGATGTTGGAGGAGGAGAGGGCACGGAATGACATGCAGGCAAGGGCCATGTACGAGCTCCTTGTGGTAAGTTTCTTCTACATATTAGCCAAAACATTCATGTAGTGTTTGTCCCATTACTAACTAGTATGACTGAGTCGTCAAAACCAAATGTGCAGTCTGTGTGCGAGAAGACCGGTCAGACCGCTCCGCCGATGCGAGTGATTGCTCCTGGGACCACGGTGAGTTTAATTTGAATGGACATTTGAGTGTCATCATGCTAACGAGACATTGGAAATGATCTTTGGTGCAGCATAACTCTAGACAAGCATCACACGATCCTTCTCCAGCTACCGGCACGAGCCTGCCTGCTCCTACACCTCCATGATCATGGTAAGTTTCTCTAGTGTTTTGCTTAACAAATGCATAAAGACCTAGACTTAGCCTTATTTCCTCCAAAATGCTTACCACAATGACCTAGACTTAGCTTTATTTCCTCCAAAATGACTTAATAAGCTTACTGACCTCCAAAACCATCCATTTTACCTAAGTTAGCTCTAAAACGATCTATACTTAGCTTTGTTTCCTTCAAAATGACCAAAGTTAGCTCTAATATGCTTAGTTAACTAGGTTTGCTCAATAATGACATGTACTTAGCTTACTTATGTCAAAAATGGCCTAATTAGCTTAGTTAGCTCATAAACGATCCATTTTACCTAAGTTAGTACTAAAATGATCCATTTTACCTTAGTTAGCTCATAAACGATCCATTTTACCCAAGTTAGCTCTAAAATGACCCATTTTACCTTACTTAGCTCATACATGATCCATTTTACCCAAGTTAGCTCTAAAATGACCCATTTTACCTTACTTAGCTCAGAAATGATCCATCTTACCTAGGTTAGCTCTAAAATGATGCATTTTACCTACGTTAGCTCATAAGCGATCCATTTCACCTAGGTTAGCGCATAAACGATCCATTTCCCCTATGTTAGCTCACAAACGATCAATTTCACCTAAATTAGCTCATAATTGTCATATATTCTTCTCCTTCTTCATTTTCTTATTCTTCTTCTTCTTCTTCTAATCTTCTTCTTCTAACTTCCTTATTTCCCATTTTGCAGAATTCATTCACTTCACGGAAGCTAGGATAGATGGAGTGCTTGTTTGGATGAACTATGTTTCTTTTGTATCAATGAACTATGCATGTATGGTAAGATGACACTATTGTAATATGTATGGTTGGATGCGTGTATGTGGAACTTGCTATGCATGGTTGATGGAACTATGCATGTATGATGAAATTATATGTGTTGGATATCTCATATGTTTGCTGTGAACATGCCATGTGAAAAATATATATGTATCATCTATTTGCTGTGAAAATGGTTGGGTATAAGAAAAAACAGAAAAAAGAGGCAATGCAGGCTCTTTGTCGTCTGCCACCGACAGCAACGGGCTTTTTGCCGTCAGCGGCGGACGGCAAAGAAGCCACATGGCAACCACCTGTGCTTCCTGGCAGCTGACCCATTTGGTCAGTTTGCCTACAGTGGCAGACGGCAAAGGCTTGATGCTCTTTGCCGTCAGCCACGGACGGCAAAGACTGCCGTTAGCCACCTAACGGACTAACAACGAATTTATTGTCGTCGGCTTTCTTTGCCGTCCGCCGCTGATGGCAAAGGCCCCTTTGCCCTCCGCTTCAGAAAGCAGACGGTAAAGAAGCTCTTTACTGATGCCTACTTTGCCGGAGCCTTTTGCCGTCCGCGGCACACGGCAAAGGCCTTTGCCGTCCGCCATCCTTGCCTTTGCCGTCTGCCGTGGCAGACGGCAAAGTAGCTGATTCCTGTAGTGTATGGCTCATCTTACTAAGTTGAATGACATAGCCACCCTTTTTACTCATGATGAGAAAACTCGCTATTACTTCATTCTCAAATTATTTCCTTTCTCATTAAAGGGTGATGCTAAAGCTTGGTACAATACTCTTACTCCTGGTTGTGTGCGCAGTCCCCAGGGTATGATTTATCACTTCTGTGAAAAATATTTTCCTGCTCATAAGAAACAAGTTGCCTTACAGGAAATGTTTAACTTTGTGCAAACTAAAGAAGAGAGTCTCCCACAAGATTGGGGGAGGCTTTGCCAGTTACTTAATGATTTGCCTGATCATCCTCTTAAGAAAAATGAAATACTCGATATCTTCTATAATGGACTAACCGATGCTTCTAGGGACTTCCCAGATAGTTGTGCTGGTTGTGTTTTTAGGGAACGAACTATTGCTCAAGCTGAAGAATTATTGAATAACATATTGAAAAATTATGATGATTGGACTCTTCCTGAACCACCGCTTAAACCCACTCTGAATAAGAGGGGTATACTATATCTCAGTCCTGAAGATATGCAAGAGGCAAAGAAATCTATGAAGGAAAAAGGTATTAAAGCCGAGGATGTTAAAAATATACCTCCTATAGAAGAAATACATGGGCTTAATACACCACCAGTGCCTAAGGTGGTAGAGGTAAATTCTCTTATGAATTTCAATGAAAATGACAATCCTCACAATATGCATCCTAGTCAATGCCTTTATGAGTTTGAAACCTACATTAGAAAACAAGATCACTTCAATGCAAATGTTATGAAACAATTGAAATACAATTCTGATATGATTGCTCGCTTGAGTGACTTGTTATTTAGAATATCAGATGATGTTAGAGGTGTTGGAAAACATGCTTCTACGGTTCAAACTCAACTAGAACAAGTTGCTAAATCACAAAGAGAATTACTTGATTAAATGAATCATAATATGCATGACCTTGCTGTTAGAGTTGCAACTAGAGGAGGTAAAATTACTCAGGAACTAGTTTATCCTGAGGGACACCCAAACAGAATAGAAGAAGATTCACAAAGAAATAACCCTAGTGCACCTAGTCCTTCTAAAAATAAAAGGAAGAAGAAAAATGATAGGACTGTGCGCACTTCTAGTGAACCTGAAATAGAAAAACCTCCGGATCATGAAAATGAAACTTGTATCTCAGATGCTAAAACTCAAACTGGTAATGAACACTCACCTAGTGATAATGAAAGAGATAATGATGAGGTTCATGAAGACACTCAACCAAATAAGGATAAAGAACCAGATAATGATGTTGAGATAGAACCACCTGTTGATCTTGATAACCCACAACCTAAAAATAAAAGATATGATAAAAGAGACTTCATTGCTAGAAAAAACGGTAAAGAAAGAGAACCGTGGGTTCAAAAACCTATGCCTTTTCGACCCAAGTCAACTAAAAAGAATGATGATGAAGAATTTGAACGCTTTGCTGAAAGGCTGAGGCCAGTCTTTTTGCGTACTCGCTTGACTGATATCCTTAAAATGCCTCCTTATGCAAAGTATATGAAAGACATCATCACAAATAAGAGAAAAATACCGGAAGATGAAATCTCCACTATGCTTGCTAATTACACTTTCAAAGATGGAGTACCTAAAAAAACTTGGAGATCCGGGTATACCAACTATACCTTGCTCTATTAAAAAGAATTATGTGAAAACTTCTTTGTCTGATTTAGGAGCTGGTGTTAGTGTTATGCCTTTCTCTTTATATAAAAACTTGACTTGAATAAACTCACACCTACTCAAATATCTTTGCAAATGGCCGACAAGTCAACTGCCATACCTATCGGTATCTGTGAGGATGTGCCCGTTGTTGTTGCTAATGTTACTATTTTGACTGACTTTGTTATACTTGAGATGCCCGAGGACGACAACATGTCGATTATCCTTGGTAGACCCTTCTTGAATACTGCAGGGGCTGTTATTGATTGCAATAGAAGGAAGGTCACTTTTCATATTAATGGTAATGAGCATACAGTGCATGATACGTCTCCAATGTATCTATAATTTATGAAGTATTCATGCCATGTTTACAATAGTTTTATATGATTTTGGTATGATTTGATTAGAACTAACCCGGACTGAAGTTGTTTTCAGCTGAACTACCGTGGTGTTGTTTTTGTGCAGAAATAAAAGTTCTCGGAACGCGATGAAAATCAACGAAGAATTTTTCTGGAAAATATAAAAAATACTGGAACAAAAATTTACCGGAGGGGAGTCCCGTTGGCCCCACGAGGGTGGGGGGTGCGCCCACCCCCCTGGGGTGCGCCCCCCTATCTCGTGCACTCCTCGAGGGCCCCCCTGACGTGAAATCAACGCCAAATCCTCCTATAAATACAGAAACCTTCAGGAAATAACCTAGATCAGAAGTTCCGCCGCCGCAAGCCTCTGTAGCCACGAGAAATCAATCTAGGCCCTCTCTGGCACCCTGCCGGAGGGGGCCATCCACCGGAGGCCATGGGGAAGGATATCGGAGGGGCCATCATCGCCATGAAGGCGAAGGACCAGAGGGAGAACATCTTCCCATCTAGGGGGAGGCCATGGAGGAGGAAGCACAAGGGGGAGAACCTCTCCACCTCTCTCTCGGTGGTGCCGGAGTGCCATCGGAGGGGAATCATCGCCGGGGTGATCGTCTTCATCAACATCACCATCGTCATCGCCATCCTCATATGTTTTACGCGGTCCACTCTCCCGCACCCCGCTGTAATCCCTACTTGAACATGATGCTTTATGCCACATATTATGATCCAATGATGTGTTGCCATCCTATGATGTTTTGAGTAGATATCCTTTGTCTTTGGGTTGATTGATGATCTAGATGAGTTGTATGTTTTATTTTGGTGCTGTACTATTGTGCCCTCCGTGTCGTGCAAGCGTGAGGGATTCCTGCTGTAGGGTGTTGCAATATGTCCATGGTTTACTTATTGTCTGCGTTGCTTGAGTGACAGAAGCATAAACACAGATAAGTGGGTCACGACGTATGGGATAAAGGGGACTTGATACTTTAATGCTATGGTTGGGTTTTACCTTAATGATCTTTAGTAGCTGCGGATGCTTGCTAGAGTTCCAATCATAAGTGCATATGATCCAAGAAGAGCAAGTATGTTAGCTTATGCCTCTCCCTCATATGAAATTGCAATAGTGATTACCGGTCTTGTTAACAATTGCCTAGGATAATTCCGCACACCGACCCATCATTATTCCACACTCGCTATTTAAAATATTTAGTAATATATTCTCACTTTATGATAAAAGCCCCTACTTTTATATTTTAGCTCTCCGATATTATGCAAAGTTATCCTCTTTATACCCACAACGTAGTTTTATTTCTCGTTTCTAGTTCGAAGCAAACGTTCGGTGTACGTAGAGTCGTATCAGTGGCAGATAGGACTTGAGAGAATATTGATCTTACCTTTAGCTCCTTGTGGGTTCGACACTCCATACTGATCACTTCCACCATTGGGAATTGCTACGATTATTCCCTGCACTTGGGGATTATCAAGCTCTTTTCTGGCGCCATTGCCGGGGAGCAATAGCGTGGGGTCGATATTCTCGTGTGTGCTTGTTTGCTTTCTTCACTTAGTAGATTTTGTTTTTCCTTTTTTTGTTTCTGTTTAGTTGTGGGTGAAACATACAAAAAAATTTAAAAGAATGAAAATACAAAAAAAGTTACTTGCCTCTCATGCCTAAAAAGTTTTTCAATAAGAGAAGTGATTGGAAGGTTATGCATTGAAGAAGTGAGGGTCGACCTTGAGCACTTCTGTTCATGCTCATGGAAACAATGTAAAAAATTTCATGGAAGCTTCTCTGAAAATAATTATCCCCTTGTATATATCCATTTTATTATAAAAATAATGTGCCAAGCTTTGGTTTTAGGATGATTAGATTGCTTGTTTGCTATGTGCAGTACAAAAACAGAAACTTTGGCTGTAGCGCGTGATTTTACATTTTTTACGGGAAAGTCAAATGGCTCTGAAACTTTTTGCAAATTACTTCTGTACAAATTGTTTAAATTTTCTTATTTTCTTTAATTTTTTGGAGTTACAGAAGTTTAGTAAACTTCCAGATTACTACAGACTGTCCTGTTTTTGACAGATTCTGTTTCTCGTGTGTTGTTTGCTTATTTTGATGAATCTATGGGTAATATCGGGGGGTATGAACCATGGTGAAGTTGGAATACAGTAGATATAGTGCTAATATGAATTTGGAATGAGTTTGCAACAGTACCTAAAGGTAGTGATTTGCTTTAGTATACTAACGGATCTCACGAAGTTTTTTTTAGTTCTTCTGGATGAAGTGTTCGAGGAACGAGGAGTTACCGAAGTGAGGAGAATAAAGAGAGGAAAGAGTTCAAGCTTGGGGATGCCCAAGGCACCGCAAGTAAATATTCCAAAGATACTCAAGCATCTAAGCTTGGGGATGCCCTGGTTGGCATCCCATCTTTCTTCTTCAATAATTATCGGTATACGTCGGTTTTTGTTTTGTTCACATGATTTGTGTCCTTTGTGCTTTTGTTCTTCCTTTAAGAACCATGGTAGTATGAGATAGCCCTTCATTGATTTATAGATTACTTCATGTGCTTCACTTTATCTTTTAAGTATGATCTTATAGAATTGCTCTTTGTGCTTCACTTAAATCTTTTGAGTATGGTTTTATATAATGCCTCACGTGCTTCACTTATATACTTTGAGCTTGGATATTGGTAAGTCTATATTAATTATAGAATGCTCCATGAACTTCACTTATATCTCTTGGAGTATGAATAATACTATCATCTAAAGCGGGTTTGGAAGAGTGTCAACTTTAGGAATTAGTGATTCCGCTATGCCGAATGAGAAGAATTTTGCTTATGTTGAGAGTAGTAAAATTTCTATGCTTGTAGGTCATGAAAAGAATGCTTTATGTGATGGTTATATTGTTGAACTCATTCATGATGCTACTGAAAATTATTATAAGGTAGGAATACATGCTTGTAGGAGTTGCAATAATATCAAGTTTCCTCTCTATTTGCTTGAAGTTTTGTAGTATACTTGTTTTACATTCCTATGCTAGTTGATTCTTGTTCCCATAAATTGTGTGCTCACAAAATCGCTAGGCATAGGAATTGGGTTAGATTTAAATATGCTAGTCATATTCTTCATGATGCTCTCTTTATGTTTCAACTCTTATCTTTTATGGAGGACGAAGCACAAGGGGGAGAATCTCTCCTCCTCTCTCTCGGTGGCACCGGAGTGCCATCGAGAGGGTAATCATTGCCGTGGTGATCGTCTTCATCAACATCACCATCCTCATCTCTTTTACGCGGTCCACTCTCCCGCACCCCGCTGTAATACCTACTTGAACATGGGGCTTTATGCCACATATTATGATCCAATGATGTGTTGCCATCCTATAATGTTTTGAGTAGATATCCTTTGTCTTTGGGTTGATTGATGATCTAGATTGGTATGAGTTGTATGTTTTATTTTTGTGCTGTCCTATTGTGCCTTCCGTGTCGTGCAAGCATGAGGGATTCCCGCTGTAGGGTGTTGCAATATTTCCATGGTTTACTTATTGTCTGCGTTGTTTGAGTGACAGAAGCATAAACACGGATAAGTGGGTCACGGCGTATGGGATAAAGGGGACTTGATACTTTAATGCTATGGTTGGATTTTACTTTAATGATCTTTAGTATTTGCGGATGCTTGCTAGAGTTCCAATCATAAGTGCATATGATCCAAGAAGAGAAAGTATGTTAGCTTATGCCTCTCCCTCATATGAAATTGCAATAGTGATTACCGGTCTTGTTAACAATTGCCTAGGATAATTCCGCACACCGACCCATCATTATTCCACACTCGCTATTTAAAATATTTAGTAATATATTCTAACTTTATGATAACATCACCTACTTTTATATTTTAGCTCTCCGATATTATGCAAAGTTATCCTCTTTATACCCACAACGTAGTTTTATTTCTCGTTTCTAGTTGGAAGCAAACTTTCGGTGTACGTAGAGTCGTATCAGTAGCAGATAGGACTTGAGAGAATATTGATCTTACCTTTAGCTCCTTGTGGGTTCGACACTCCATACTTATCACTTCCACCATTGGGAATTGCTACGATGATTCCCTGCACTTGGGGATTATCAGTGCACTTTCCGAAGAAACAATTCCAACTGAATGGGATTAATGTTATTGAAAAATCTCCGACAATCACTATTGGAAGTTTTCAAATACCTCTACCTACTGTCAAAAAGAAATATGAAATGCGTATTTTTGGGGAAATGCATATCCCCATTGAGGTAACTTAGTGATTTACGAAAGTTTTTCGGTTTCATGCTAATCGAAAGTGGTTGTTAATAAGACCTGATCAACCTTATTAATGATTCATTTTTTAACGGTATGAAGTTGATGAATTTAGTAAGCACTACCTTCTGTCTTATCTTTTGTTTTCTGTTTTTATTAGTTAAAAAAAATAAAATGCCACGTTTGGTCTGTTTTCTGAATTTCCCGTGCAATAAAAAATGACCCAAAAATAAAAGTTCTCAGAATGCCCTGAAAATTTTATACGATTTTTTCTGATTATTTAAGAATTTTTGGTGCAAAAATAACCAGAGGGAGGTGCACCAGGTGGGCACAACCCACCTGGGCGCGCCAGCACCCCCTGGCGCGCCTTGGGGGTTGTGGTCCCCACATGGGCCCCCTCACTTATCTCTTTAGCCCACATCATCACTCACCTCCAGAAAAAATCCCCATTGCTCTCTCTCCCGTGTTCTTGAGCTCAAACCCGTGGCTTTCTATCTCTTTGCTCAAAGCTCCATTTTTGAAACTGTTTCGGGGGATTGTTGCTTGGTATGTGACTCCACCATTTGTCCAATTAGTTTTTTAATTTAGTGGTTTATACTTTGAATAAATAGCTACTCTTTGTGCTATTGTAGATGTGCTTGCATGTTCAATTCTTAGTGTTCTAAGTAGTTTGAATGCTTGCTATGGCCTCTATGTATCCCTATGAGTAGTTGCTATTAGTTTTGTAGAGTTTTGTTGAGAAAATTTTGTGAACTAAAAATTCAGATTTTTGTTCATAGGAAAAATGGTACGCGGACATGATGAACCTGTTTGGAAGGAGTTCTTCGAGGAGACGATCCTCGGGGGCATCCTCTAGTGACAGCTCTGCTCACCGGTCTTACGTTGAACCAAGTGAAAGTTCCACGCGAGATGCTGCCACCAAAACTTGCTTATGGCCTTGCGATGAGTATATGATGTAGGTGGGCATCAAGGAGGAATTTGAGCAATATGTTCACAATGCCGGTCTCGGTCCCTACCTCTCAGATAAGTGTGAACAACGCCATCTTCTCACTGAATCATTTGTCAAGGAATTTAAATATTTTCCTCGTGAGTCTAGGGTGTCGTTTATGCTTTATGATAACCCATATACTATTTCACTAGAGAACTTTGCTTACCATTGCAAACTTCCATTTTGGGTTCGCTTGATGAGCCAGCAAAAGGTGAGTATGAGTCTTTCTTGACTAGCCTTTGTTACGGTGAAAATAGGGGAGTGAGACAAGGAAGGATAAAGAGCATTCACTTTCCCGCAATTTAGTACCTTGCATATTTAATGGGAAATGCATAGTAGGCAAGCAATACTGTAGCATAGTTTGTGCTTCAGACTTGAGCCTCATTCACACCGCTCTCACTGGTGAAAGGAATTATAACCTTGGAGCGGTTGTTGCATGTAGACTTCAGCATAACGCCAAAAGTGGCCGGTTCTATGGTGGAATATATGCCACGCGTTTAGCACGAGGACTGAGTGTTTCACCATTGCCTTTTGATCCTATCCTTCCCACTCGGTATTTAGATTTTGATGCTTTAAAAGAGCATAAGATTCTTGTGGGAAGGGCTGATAACTTCACTTATAATTTGTTGTTTAACCGATCACATGTGTAGACACATATTTGCCTTCGCCTGCTCTCTTTGATTATAACAGCAAGGAATGGTATTTTGTTCTTGAGAGCGAGGCCCGAGCTCACAACGCAGCAGTGGGTTGGCGGCACGGCGTGCTGAGGCATCCGCACCGAGAGCCTCTGTGAGCTACCACGCAGACTACTACGCTCCAGGCTACTGCTCGATTACCAACTTAGGCAAAAAGCCTAAGCTTGGGGGAGTACGTGTTTCTCACCGACATTACATTCATGCTCACATATCTTTCTATCTGTCGGTGTTCACACTTTTTCATTGTATCATCCATGCTTAGATTTATTTTCTTGCTTCTTCTTGTGTGTTTGAAAAACTTTAGAAAAACCAAAAAATTTAGTTGTAGTAATTTACTTTCTATGCATGCTTAGTAGTAGAACTAAAAAGAAAATCCAAAAAGATTTCCTTGTTCTTCTTTTGCTTGTTGGGAGCTTTCCCATGTAAATAGTTTTTCTCGTTTTTGTTTTTCCCTTTTATTTTCTTGTTCAAGAAAACCAAAAAGTCCAAAATTATTTCAGTGTGTTTCTCTGAATTTGTTTTCTTTTTATTCGAATTGTACCGAGGAGAAAACCTTGATGAAAATGTTGAGTGGCTCTCATATGAATAACTGTTGAACTAATAAAGAGCCCATTTTACCTTGTCTTCTCCCATGGAATAAAATGTTTTGCAGATTCCAGCTTAGTCCACGACACTCTTGCACTATTATTATTATTATTATTATTATTATTATTATTATTATTTTCTTATCGTTCGGTCATGCAAGTGAAAGGCAATAATGACGATATTCGATGAACTGGCCGTGGCAAAGAGAAACTGGTATGAACTCGACTTGTTCTGTTTGTGTAAATATGTTTAGCCTAGTATCCATGATTGAACCCGTTATGATTAAACATTTTTGCAATGACAATTAGAGATATAGTTTCTCATGACATGCATAAGTAGCTGAGAGTTGATAATGATTTATCTAGGATATCAACATAGCGTTAAAATGATTGTGATGTAGTATGATGATATGGTATCCTCCTCTGAATGTCTGAGTGGCTTGACTTGGCACATGTTTATGCATGTAGTTGAATCAAAACCAACATAGCCTCTATAATATTTATGTTCATGGTGTTCATATCCTACTCATGCTAGTGTCCAATGTTACTTATGCATAACGCCTGGTCATGATCGTTGTTGCTCTCTAGCTGGCCGCTTCTCAATCTTAATTGGTAGCCTTCGCCTGTACTAAGTGGGAATTCTGCTTGTACATCAAAACCTTGAACCCAAAGTTATTACATATGAGTCCACCATACCTACCTATATACGGTATTACCCTGCCATCCTAAGTAAATTTGCATGTGCCACCTCTAAAAACTTCTAAAAACTTATCCTTTTTGTGTGCCTGGATCGTTCATGGAATGACAGGAGGTGGTCGATATCTTCCGTGCTAAGCATGTTATCCTCAGGTCGAGTGTTTATTCACTCGCCATCGCACTAGGAAATGGGCGGTAATAGGGATGCCCAGTCCCAAACTGCAAATATGAAAAAGAGTTCATCTCTTGAATAATCAAACAAAAACTCCCAATGGAGTCTAAACCTTTACTTTCCGCTTGGGAACCGCCACTAGCGTGCCTAGCATGGAAGATGTTGATAACTGATAGTCGTGAAGTGAATAAGAAGGGTGCATGTCTCAAAATTATCATTTATCTCTCTTTTAAAAGTTTGAGCTCTGGCACCTTTGCAAATCACTGCTTCCCTCTGTGAAGGGACTTTCTATTTACTTTTATGTTGTGTCATCACCTTCTAAAAACAAGCGCCAGAAACTGAGTAGAGCACAGCGGTCATGATTTATGCATTGTGTATAGCTAATGTTGGGTGCATCATGACTGGATCTTTTCTACCATGAATTACAATGTTTTTTTGCTGCTTGAACTTCGGAGGTGCTCTGCATTTATGTTTTGCGGTCTCAGAAAGGGCTAGCGAGATACCATTATTGTCATATTATATCATGGTTGTTTTGACAACGTGTTGCTATTTGAGATATCTTATTATTCCTCGCTAGCTGATTATGTCATTGATATGAAACATTATAATCTTTAGTTGTTATTTTTGACATGGTTAGTCATAATGTTAGCTGAAAACCTGGGTGCTGTTTAAGCTTATTTATGCAAACAAGAGAAAAGAGTTCGTAAAAGTTTTCTTTCTCACTTTCAGTTTATCAACTGAATTGCTTGAGGACAAGCAAAGGTTTAAGGTTGGGGGAGTTGATACGTCTCCAACGTATCTACTTTATCTCACGCTTTTCCTCTTGTTTTGGACTCTAATTTGCATGATTTGAATCAAACTAAACCCGGACTGACGCTGTTTTCAGCAGAACTACCATGGTGTTGTTTTCGTGCAGAAATAAAAGTTCTCGTAATGGAACGAAACTTTGCGAGGATTTTTTATATCAATAATAAGAATTTCTAGAGCGAAGACCCACCAGAGAGGGGCCCCTGGTTGGGCACAACCCTCCAGGGCGCGCCCCCTCTCCTGGCGGGCCCATGTGGGTCGCACACACCTGGTGGCCCCGCTAACGACCCCCCTGATACTATAAATTCACATTATTCCATAAAACATCAGGGAGAAAGAATTATCGCGATCCACGAGATGGAGCCACCGCCAAGCCCTGTTCTTCCTCAGGAGGGTAGATCTGGAGTCCCTAGTATCCACTATGTTCATAGATTGATGTTGTGATGACTTTGCCATGCTTAATGCTTGTCACTTTGGGCCTGGATGCCATGAACTCAGATCTGAACCGTTTATGAATTCTTCATTATATCCATGTTTTAGATCCGATCTTGCAAGTTATAGGCACCTACTACGTGTTATGATCCGGCAACCCCGGAGTGACAACAACCGGGGCCACTCCCGGTGATGACCGTACTTTGAGGAGTTCATGTATTCGCTATGTGTTAATGCTTTGTTCCGGTTCTCTATTAAAAGGAGGCCTTAATATCCCTTAGTTTCCAATATGGACCCCGTCGCCACTGGAGGGTAGGACAAAAGATGTCATGCAAGTTCTTTTAATAAAGCACGTATGACTATTTACAGAATACATGCCTACATTATATCGATGAACTAGAGCTAGTGCCGTATCACCCTAGGTTATAACTGTCACATGATGAATATCATCCAACAAGTCACCGATCCAATGCCTACGAATTTGTCCTATATTGTTGTTGCTAAGTTACTACTGCTATTATCACTGTTACACTTGCTACCAAATTACTGCTATCACTATTACTATTACCGTTGCTGCTGTCACTACTATCAAAACTATCAAACTACTTTGCTACTGATCACTTTGCTGCAGATAATTAATCTCCAGGTGTGGTTGAATTGACAACTCAGCTGCTAATACCTTCAAATATTCTTTGGCTCCCCTTGTATCGAATCAATAAATTTGGGTTGAATACTTGTCGGTGTGAAACGTCACGTATGGGATCACAAGAATCCCTACTACGGTTGCCGGGGCGCAGGGTTGTGAGAAGAGCAGGATTAGTAGTCAACACAAGGATCGTTTACCCAGGCACGGGCCACGAGGATGTGTAATACCCTAGTCCTGCTTTGGTGTGTATTTGAGAGAGTTCTTGAGCTCTCGAACTAGCTATGGTGGCTGCGTAGTTCAAAAGAGCCGAATCCCTCTCCAGTACGCCATGGGCCTCCTTTTATAGTCGAAAGGGGCTGCCACAGTGGCACACAGGAGGTGGAAAGGCCAACAGTTCTATGAGCTTAACGCCCGTATTACAGGACAAGACGCATTTAATGCGTCGCTTAAGTGTCCCCTAGCTTTATCAGGGACGGGAGCGAGGCCCTTCCCGTCCGTCGCCGCTCCTCCTTGCTTCGACACGCGCCCTGGCCAGCGATGCATGCGGCGCCATGTAGGCAGGCAGGCAGCTGAGGTGGCGCGGTGGTAGTGTCTTCACGAAGATCTGCATGCCGCCACGCAAGCGCTTGCTGATCTGCCCTGGAAGCTGCATGTTGCCGCGCAGGTGCCAACCCAGCTGGTTGGGCTGACAGCTGCATGCGAATGGCGGTGGAAACATGGCTGGTGCGAGCCTAGCAGTGGCCCCGCTGATGTCCTCGGCAAGGGCCTTGCCGGGGGCCCGGCAAGGGTCTTGCTGTGGCGCGCAGTCGTCCCCCGGAAGGATCTTGCCGGGGGTCTTGTGGCTTTCCTTGGCAAGGATTCCGCCGAGGGTCGCTGTCTTCTGGTCCTCATCTGATCTCATATATCCATGGTCTTGACAAAGATTTGCATGCCACCACAGAGGTGCCTCCCGAGCCCTGGTCCATACGTAGTTGGTTGGGTTGGAACCTTTGGGCTCAAGGGCGGCTCGCTCTGTTGGTGTTTGGGCAAGTTGTCCCAGCAAAGCTCTTGCCGGGGCTGCGGAGGACGCCTCGGCAAGGGCCTTGCAGGGGGACTCCGCCTCGCCCCTTTGCTGTCTTGTGTTTCTGGTCTTGGCGTTGCCTTGATCGTCTTGTGTTGGGCTTCGGTTCTTTCCGACTTCCCTCCTTTGCTCTGCTTAGTGTGGCCGTGGGCGCGACTCCGACTGTCCGTGAACAAGTAAAGGGGTCAAAAGGAGCGCCCCTACTTTTGTACACCGACAATACTCTACCCTCGAAAACTGTTGCGATCCCCTATACTTGTGGGTAATCAGCGGGCAGCGCTCATTAGTACCGGTTCATGGCGAACCTTTAGTACCGGTTCGTGCCACGAACCGGCACTAAAGAGGTTGTGGCAGGCTGTTGTCAGGCTGGGGCCCCACAAGCCCCTTTAGTACCGGTTCATGCCACAAACCGGTACTAGAGTTTTTTAGTTGATTCTTTCTGCAGTGGTTTTTTAGTCCCACCTCGCTACGCTAACAGGGTGTTTACCACCTTAAATATGTTACTTCTCAAACTACACAACCACTTGGTCTTCAATGAACACTATGTGTAGAATTTGTGGACGCAATATGAGTCTTCTCCGGTTTCTAAACCGGTGAGGTCTCATATTGACAATTCAGATTGTACACAAAAAGATCATTGATGATCAATGTATTTTTGATGTATATTTTTACATGTTTACACATAGCAGTAGCGCGTTTTGGCTGAAAGGTGCTACTGATCAATGTTTCACATGTTTACACAATATTTTTCGAAGTATCAGGGTTTTGGAAGAAAACTCATCTGTTACAAAGGCATTTCATTTTTTTAAACTTATTACAACTCCAGACTTTTGTGTGTTCATTATGCGCCATTCAAAGCCACGACATCAACTTTCAACCCTTTCTGCCTTCATTTTCTATTTTTCATGCATTTACTGATTTGTTTTGAGCTAAATGACCCTGAAATTGAAAAGCACTACAAATGAACTCTGAAAATGTTGAAACTTGACATGGTATCATCATTTCTCCCACATAGCATGTGCAAAAAAGTAGAGAGGGTTACGGAAAAAACTGGATGCACTTCGTGTACAAACTGGACAATCTCTTTTGAAGTATCAGGGTTTCGGACGTAAACTAATCTGTTACAAAGGCACTTCATTTTTTTAATCTTATTAAAACTCCAGAGTTTTTGTGCGTTCAGTATGCACCATTCAAAGCAACCTCATCAACTTTCAACCCTTTCTGCCTTCATTTTCTAGTTTTCATGCATTTACTGATTTGTTTTGAGCTAAATGACCTGAAATTGAAAAGCACTACAAATGAACTCTGAAAAGGTTGAAAATTGACATGGTATCATAATTTCACCCACACAGCATGTGCAAAAAAAGTAGAGAGGGTTACGGCAAAAACTGGATGCACTTCGTGTACAAACTTGACAATCTCTTTCGAAGTATCAGGGTTTCAGACGAAACTCACCTGTTACAAAGGCACTTCATTTTTTAAACTTATTACAACTCTGGACTTTTTGTTCGTTCAGTATGCAACATTCAAAGCCACATCACCAACTTTCAACCCTTTCGGACATCATTTGCTATTTTCCATGCATTTACTGATTTTGTTTTGATGTAAATGACCCTGAAATTGAAAAGCACTACAAATGAACTCTGAAAAGGTTGAAACTTGGCATGGTATCATCATTTCACTCACATATCATGTGCAAAAAAGTAGAGAGGGCTACGGCAAAAACTGGATGCACTTCGTGTACAAACTGGACAATCTCTATCAACGTATCATGGTTTCGGTCGAAAAATCATCTGTTACAAACGCACTTCATTTTTTAAACTTATTACAACTCCAGACTTATTGTGTGTTCATTACACACCATTCAAAGCCACATCATCAACTTTCAACCCTTTCTGCCTTCATTTTCTATTTTTCGTGCATTTGCTGATTTGTTTTGAGCTAAATGACCCTGAAATTGAAAAGCACTACAAATGAACTCTGAAAAGGTTGAAACTTGACATGGTACCATCATTTCACCCACATAGCATGTGCAAAAACGTAGAACGGGTTACGGCAAAAACTAGATGCACTTCGTGTACAAACTGGACAATCTCTTTCGAAATATCAGGGTTTTGGACGAAAACTCATCTGACACAAAGGCACTTCATTTTTTTAAACTTATTACAACTCCAGACTTTTTGTGCGTTCAGTATGTGTTGGGGATATTACTACTGGGTGTAAACCGGCTAGGAGAGGCCGGTTTATCCCCATAATGAGTTATTTATATTTGAAGCCCATGAAGACAAGGTGTGTGGCGCTTTACGAAGGCCGAGGGCCCAAAGGCGGATTAGGGCCTGTAGACATGAACCGCCATATGACATGTAACTTGTGTTGTAAGTTAAGAAAGGGTGGAAACCGAGCCAGACATGTTAATGAGCCGGCCTCGGGATTCTGTAAACCACCGGGCGTCAACCTGTGTACATAAAGGGACGACCCGGCGGCGGTTTAGGGACAACAGGCAACAACTCGAGAGCCAGGCATAGAAGATTCGCTCCCTCGTCATCGAAACCCTGGCAATTCCACAACAACTAGATTAGGCTTTTACTTTCACCGCAAGGGGTCGAACCAGTATAAACAAAACCACGATAGTTGGCGCCCACCGTGGGGCTATCGCACGATGGTTTCGAGTTCTTAGAGGGCAGCTTCGAAGTGCTCAAGGGATACGCTGTGGGCCGGATGACTAAGAGTCGTCGCGGCAAGCTCTACATCGACGACGCGGGCTGGGGCCCCGAGGCCGGCTCAATTGAGTACGGGTACCGGGTCCCCTTCGGCGGCATTCATGTTTTCATTGGCACGATCAGCGAACCGGGACCTGAGCCAGACATCTGCACCGACATCATCGAAACGGCTCAGCGTGTGAGACTAGCCCGGGTTCAGCCTGCTATGAAGCGTTCCTTCGTGGGAGTCATCCACAGAGCGGAGTCTGAGGTTAGATCGGCATCTGGTGGTGAGACCGTCGTTTACTCTGATGACGAGTCATCGACCGGAGAGACCGAGTCATTGTACCAGTTGCAAGATGGCCGGATTGGGGGCTGTTCTGATGGCGACAGTATTCTGGACCCCTTTGATCCGTCAAGCCGGGTTGAGATCTTCATGGCCGGTACACAGCCTGCGCAGCACTCTTCGACTGCAGCGGCGATGGTTTTCGGATCAGTAGCGGCGAAAGTAGCTGGGGCAGGAGGCGCTGTGCGACCGCCGGCTCAAGTTCTGTCTGACTTATTTGACGCTTTGGCAACACTGTTGGCGGAAGTTAACCCGGCGACTCAGGATGAGCATAACGCGGAAATCGCGAAGGTGAAGGATCAGATAACTCAAGCCAAGGCAGACCTGGTAGCTGAGGATACCAGGATGGCTGCAGAGCGGGCCGAGTAGGAGGCACAGGCTTACCGGCTTATGTTAGATCAGAGTGCACCAAATGATGTCATGAGGAGAAGGTACCGATCCCATCTACCTCCGGTTTATGAGGCGAGGAATCTCTTTGACACGCCAGGAGCAGGGACCAGTAACCCGCCCGTGGTAAACCGGGGGGAGACACCTGGAACGGGAGCGCCGATTCAATCACGTCCGCTGGACCCCCTCGTCAGAACAATGTCCTGTCGCAGCACGTCCCAAGACCACCGGGTCATTACTCCAACCCGTTGGATAATATTGTTGCCGCTGCTTCACGATTGGCAGCTCTCTCGATCGAAGGCGAGTCTCCAGTAGCAGTTGAGACACGACGGGTTAGGGGGCTCCTTCAGACGGCCTTGACTCAGCAGCAGGCTTATTCATACAGCCGCGAGAGGATACATTGCACTCCCCGCCCAAGCAGGAGTTACAGCAGGCGCCTTGATGAACCGGCCGTATCAAGCTGTGCGCGGTACCGTAATCCGCCTCGTGGCCATAACCCGGCGGGTGGTGGTGCTGATGCTCAGAACGTGGTGGACCAAGGAAGAGCACGTCGAGAAGCCGAGTTAGCGGCGCAGTACGCGGCCCGTCAGCTTACTCCGGTTCGTCCGACAATTTCGGTGGAGCCAGGAGTTACCTCCAGCTCTTTGGGAGTGCAGCGTCTCGACCCGGCTCTACGTAATGTACGGCTGCCCAAGGACTTCAAGGGTCCACTAAAGTGCCAAATTACACTGCCGATTTATCCCCCGAGTCATGGGTCGAAAGCTATGAGATGGCGATGGAAATGCTAGATGTGGATGATGCGGCATGTGCTAAATACTTCACCATGATGTTGGAGGGAACAACTCACACTTGGTTGAAGAACTTGCCGGCTAACTCCATTGGGTCATGGGCTGAGTTAAGGGCCCGGTTTATTCAGAATTTCAAAGACACGTGCAAATAGCCCATGTCAATTGTGGACTTAGCCGCCTGTGTCCAAGAGGAAGGAGAATCAACAACCCATTGGGTGCGCCGGGTTTCGGAAATTTTGCATTCATCGGACCGCATCAACGCTGATACAGCAGTTTTAACGTTGGAAGGCAATTGTCGGTTTGCGCCTCTGAAGTTGAAGTTGGGACGGCTCAAACGTCATTTCAATGACATGGGGACACTTATGGCAGCTCTGGTGAAATATGCCGACTCTGATAGTACCAAGGACCCCGAGTCTGACGATGACAAGACAGGGAAGGGAAAGAAGAGCGGCAGCACCAAAGGGCAGCAGCATAACCCGGTGGGTCATGGAAACATCGGTAAGCGTAAAGCAGATAACAATTTAGAATTTGTGGCTAACACCAACACACAGGACAATGGTCAGCATCGTAAGGGTAAACCTCCCCCACGTGGTAGAGGATCAAATCCCAATCCTGAGCGCCTGTCTTACCTGTTAAACCAGCCTTGCCCAAAGCACGGGTCACGGGAAAAGCCAGCCACGCACCTCTGGAAGGATTGTTTTATTATGCGGGAGTCTAAAAATTCAGATTTTTTCCGGTATGATTGTGGACCGGCCGGCGGTTCAGGCCCCGGATCTCATGGGCCGGGTTATGGCAGAGGCAGTTCCGGTTCAGGATTTCACGGTAATCAAAACAGACATGGCAATCAAGGCAATCAGGGCAACCAGGGTGGTTATAATCATCAGGGGAATCACCAGCAACAGCAGCAGTCGGGTTACCAGAGCAACCCGAAGCAGTTGAACAGTGGGCAGTACCATGTCTTCACCATGAGCCTGTGCAAGCGCGATCAGAAGCTTCACAAAAGGGCAGTGAACTCCATTGAACCAGCGGTGCCCCGTTACTTGCGCTGGTCTGAACAGCCCATCGTGTGGAGTCGAGAGGATCATCCACCCCGGGTTGATAATCCAGGTCGTCTGGCATTGGTGGTGGCGCCTCAGGTTGGAGGATATAAGTTCACCAAGGTACTCATGGATGGAGGGAGTAGTATCAATATCCTTTATTGTGAAACCTTCCATCGCATGGGGTTAACAGACAAAAAATCTTAAACCGTCAAACACCGTTTTTCATGGTGTGGTGCCTGGTAAATCGGCGTATCCAGTTGGTAAGATAGCTCTGGAGGTTGCTTTTGGAGATGAGCATGACTCGAGATCAGAAACATTGACTTTTGAAGTGGTGAAAATCAAGAGCCCATATCATCCCCTGTTTGGACGACCGGCTTAAGCCAAATTCATGGCAAGGCCCTGTTATGTTTATCTGCAGCTCAAAATGCCGGGTCATAAGGGGACCATCACAGTACATGGAAGTCGTAAGATCGCTTTAGATTGTGAAGAAGGTGATGCGGCCTATGCTGAGTAAGTTTATGCGACAAAGGAGTTGAAGTTCTACAAAGACAATGTTGATCCCGCGAATATGACTTCTTTGAAGAAGCCAACTACAGAGCATGATCCAGCCTTGAAGTTTAAATCGGCTGATGAGACTAAGCTGGATGATTTTGTTCTTGGCGATTCATCCCAGCAGTTTAGCATCCGAAATAGGAAAGCGCGCTCATCGAGTTCATCCGTGAGAACCGGGACATCTTTGCATGGAAACCTTCTAACATGCCAGGTGTACCGAGGGAACTCGCTGAGCACACTCTTAATATTGATCCCAAGTTTAAACCGGTCAAGCAATTCCTCAGCCGCTTCAATGAAGAAAGATGCAAGGCCATTGGTGAGGAGGTAGCCAGGCTCTTGGCGGCTGGGTTTATCATTGAAGTGTTTCATCCTGGGTGGTTGGCTAATCCGGTGCTAGTACTTAAGAAGAACGGCACCTGGCGCATGTGTGTGGACTACACAGATTTGAACAAGGCTTGTCCAGCGGATTCTTTGCCCTCCCTCGTATTGATCAAATCATTGATGCTACGACGGGTTGTGAGCGGTTGAGTTTCCTGGATGCATATTCTGGTTAAGGACCAGGAGAAGACAGCTTTCATAACTCCCTTTGGAGCCTTCTACTATGTATCTATGCCTTTTGGGCTCAAGAGTGCCGAGGCAATTTATCAGCGTTGTGTGCAGAATTGTCTTCATAATCGGATCGACGCAATGTTCATGCCTATGTGGATGATATTGTTTATAAGATGATGCTTAATCCGGCCAAGTGTGTCTTTGGTGTACCGGCGGGCAAGCTCTTGTGTTTTCTGGTGTCTAACAGGGGCATTGAAGCTAATCCGGAGAAGATCAAGGCTATTACTTCACTGGCTAAACCAAAGTGTGTCAATGATGTTCAACGCTTGGCCGGCCGGATTGCCGCCTTAAGCCGGTTTATCAGTCGCCTTGGCGAGAAGGCCATCCCTTTATATCAGATGCTGAAGAAGACAGATGACTTCGTCTGGAGTAACGCCGCCAATGAAGCGTTTGAAGACCTAAAGCGGCAGCTAGCCGAGCCGCCTGTCCTTGCTGTTCCGGTTGATAAAGAGCACTTATTGTTATATGTGGCTGCTAATGCCCGGCCTGCTAGCGTGGCTATTGTGGTGGAGCGCTAGGAGGCCGGAAAGGAGTATCCGGTTCAACGGCCGGTTTATTATATCAGTGAGGTACTTATTGAGTCCAAGCAGAGGTACCCACATTGGCGAAAGTTAGTGTATGGAGTTTTCATGGCGAGCCGGAAGCTTAAGCAATATTTCCAGGGTCATCCCATCACTGTGGTCAGTTATGCTCCTTTGGGGGATATAATCCAGAACAGGGAAGCAACTAGCCGGGTTGCCAAGTGGGCTATTGAGCTTGGGCCTCACGGGTTAAAATATATGCCCCGGACGGCGATCAAATCTCAGGCACTTGTGGATTTCATCAATGACTGGACAGAGTTACAGGCGCCAGAAGAGAAGCCGGATCATACTTATTGGACTATTCACTTTGATGGGTCCAGGAAATTGGAGGACTCGGGGGCTGGAGTCGCATTAACTTCCCCACGAGGTGATAAGTTTTGTTATGTTCTCCGTTTAATGTTCCCTTGCACTAACAATGCAGCTGAATATGTGGCTTTACTCCATGGTCTTCGAATAGCTCAGGAGATGAATTTAAGCCGGGTTAAGTGCTTCGGTGACTCGGACCTGGTGGCTCAACAAGTGTCTGGTACTTGGGATTCCGAGGACCCGCTCATGGCAGCATATCGTCGAGAGGTGGATATTGTTGCAGGTCATTTCAAAGGTTATCAGGTTGACGATGTGGACCGTCGAAAGAACGAAGCAGCGGACGCTTTAAGTCGTTTGGGTTCCCAACGTAAACCGGTTCCACCCAACGTCTTTCTGGATGTGCTACATAATCCGTCGGTCAAGCTCCCCACAGAGGAGGATCTGGCTGTTCCTGATCCGGAGGCTGAGTTGGTGGCGGCTCTTCATGTCATCCTTGATTGGACGGTCCCATATTTGGCGTATATGAACCGGTCCGAGTTACCGGAGGATGAAACTTTGGCCAGGCAGATAATCCAGTGGTCCGAGTCCATGACTATTGTCAATGGAGAGTTACATCATTGCAGTGTGACAGGGGCGTTTCAGCATTGCGTGTCTCCTGAAGAAGGCCATGAGATTTTGTGTGAGATCCACGAAGGATATTATGGTCACCACGTCGGTTCAAAGTCTCTAGTAGCCAAGGCTTTTCGTCACGGTTTCTATTGGCTGACGGCTCATGCCGATGCTGAGGACTTGGTCACAAGGTGTGATGGCCATCAAAAATTCTCACGACGTGCTCATGTACCGGCTCAAGAGTTGAGGATGATTCCAATCACTTGGCCGTTTGCGACTTGGGGCGGATATGGTTTGGCCCTTTAGGAGATCTAAGGATAAGAAGACCCACCTTCTGGTGGCAATTGATAAGTTCACTAAGTGGGTGGAGGCAGAGCTAGTCAGTAAGTGTGATGCAGCTACGGCGATTCGATTCATCAAGAAGGTGATTTTCCGGTTTGGTTTTTCACACAGCATTATAACTGATAATGGCACTAATCTGTCCAAAGGTGCTATGAAAGATTTCTGTCAACGTGAGCACATCCGGCTTGACGTATCATCAGTGGCTCACCCCCAATCTAATGGTCAAGCGGAGAGAGCCAATCAAGAAATCTTGAGAGGCATCAAACCCCGGCTCATGGTTCCTTTGCAACGGACGCCGGGTTGTTTGGTGGAGGAGTTACCTTCTGTGTTATGGAGCATCAGTACCACGCCCAACAGATCTACGGGTTACACGCCTTTTTTCATGGTTTACGGAGCAGAGGCGGTTCTCCCTAGTGACATCCATCATGACTCGCCTCGTCTGGCGGCCTATGTCGAAGCTGACAATGAGAAGGCACGACAGGAAGCACTTGACCTGTTAGATGGGGAGCGTAACATTGCAGCAGCCCGTTCAGCGATTTATTAGCAAGATCTGCGTCGTTATCACAGCCGCCGGGTTAGAACCAGAACTTTTCAAGAAGGCGATGTGGTGCTCCGACTCATCCAGGATCAGACTGATATGCACAACTTATCCACGCTCTGGGAAGGACCCTTTGTGGTCAGCAAGAATTTGCATAACGGGTCATACTACCTTATAGATGTTCGAGAGCACAAAGACTGATGTAAATCGGAGGAGGAGACCCACCGGCCGTGGAATATCGCTCATCTTCGGCCTTACTATACTTGAGCCACACGCTCTATGTACATAGTTATGACAATGTATATATTATGATGAATATAATAAACCGGAGCCTCAGCTAAAGCGGGGAATCTGTTGTTTTTCTTACATCATGTGTGGTTACATGGGGGCTTCTGTTTATAAAACAGAGTCCGGTTTACCCATTGATCCAGCGTACAAAGCCATATATAAAAATCACTTGGGGGCTTGGTCGTATTCGAACCATAGCTACACCTCTTGATAGGCGTAAGGCCACCAGAGAAATCACTTGCGGGCTTGGTCGTATTCGAACCATAGCTACACCTTTTGATCGGCGTAAGGCCACCAGGAAAATTACTTAGGGGCCAAAGAGAGTGTTGCAAAAACACAAATCAAACATAGGCACCCACTGAGCACAACTCAAAATATTGCTTGGGGACTCTTTGCTTCGCAAAGAACAAAGATTCTACACTTGTAATAGGCTATCAAGCTAGGCTTGGAAGCCAGGTGTATGCACCTAAAACCCTAGGTTATCCTGCTTTCTTTAAGTAAGCCACTCCGTCCAGGTAAACCTGGTATGACCCGCCGAACGTTTGACAAGTCAATCTCATAGACCCTGAACTTGTCAAAGTTAAAATGATGATTTGTTAGTGATTGAGGTCCATCTTTAAAGGCTTTGTAAAATGGTCTAACTCAGTGGCCTGGCAGCCCATGAAAAGCCTCGATTTGGGGCCTGGCAGCCCGTGAAAAGCCTCGCATGTTCCTTTTATGCTTTTATTTGCCAAGTTCTTTTTCCTTGGATGAGATTTATAATATTTTTTGATAAACTGGCGTTTATTGACCCAGCTTGGCTTTCAACTACAAGTTGTCAGTACATGATCAGTTATAATCCGGCACTTATTAACCTGATCTGGTTTTGACTATAAGTCGCCAGTGTTATATATGGATAAACCGGTGTTTATCACAACCCGGTACGGTTTTATCATAAACCGGCACATTATGGAAGGAGTTATCAGTCCTCAAGATTGGGGTTATCGCCCTTACTACAAAAGTTGGTCAACCAACGATGTGATTCAATGTCACAGGTATCATTTAGTTTCATATTTGATTATCTTTTTTACAGCCTTGGTTATAAACCCTGGCTATATATTTGGGCATCATGACCCGTCCGACGGTAAACCGCCAGGACACTTTCAACTTTTTGTATGTAGGAGCAGCTACAGATTATGAACATCATATATCTTAAACATGGCTAATTAACGGTGTCACGAAAAATAAATATGCACGATGGCATAACAGACCAAGTGTTTGAACTAGCCTATTACAAGGCGCTTTAATGCCCAAAAGAATAATTGTTTTCCGACAAGTGTTGCGGCACACAGAAGGCTAAACCGGCCTCCGGATCATGACTTGTCACCAGGCTGACTTGACGGCTGCGGATCATCTTGCGCGGGTTCATCCTCTTCATCTCTACCTAGTGGCTGGAAGTCAATGGTTTCCCAATCGATCCCAGTTAGGGCTTGGAATACAGCTTCATCGATTATAAGTGTGGACGGTTCAACGTCAGGGGCATAGGTGTGCTTACGGGTTGGCGGGATAAGATTTTGAGCCTCAGGACTTGGTGCAGCAACCCGTTTGTTGTTGACGTCATAACTCGCCTGATAGTATGAAAGGTCAGCTTCTTCAGCCAATTGGCAAGCCAGTGGGCGCATCTCTCTGGTTATGACTCTGAGGTCATCATTACCAAACTCTGATCTGTCTTCCCTTAAGCTCGGATAACCTTTACCCACATCCACCGGATCAAGATCAGGCACCCATGCTTTAGCCCGGGTTAGCGCGGTCAGAGCACCTGCCCTCGTAGCCGATCTTTTTAATTCTTTAACCCGGGCAGGCAGCATTGACAACCTTTCTAAAGTTTCTTTGATCAAGGTTGGGGGCGGCTTGTTATGAGAAGCAGTGCATATGACCCATTGCGCGCCGGTATACAACTGCTTCTTCTGCATGTCGGAGCCCAGATGAGTAATGTGAGTTCCTGCATCATTACGAACATCAGTAAACCGGCAATGTATGGGATAATATGTTGAAAACTTAAAGCAAGGAGACTTACCAAACACAGCAATGGTCATAGCATTGATCTCCCGCTTTAAACCAGTCAGCTCTTCTGTAACCAGTTTAAGGGCTGCTTCTACATCCTCAGCCCTTTTCTGCAAAGTGGATTTCTCTATATCCCAATCCACCTGCTCCTTCTGGAAATTTTCATTCAGCTTCTCCATGGCTGCTAAGGCACTGGTCAGTTCATCCTTGGCTTTGGATGTTTCTGCTTGCTGGGACTTGATGTTCTCTTGAAGATCAGTGGTTTGGGATTCCTTTTTGCTCAGTTCAGCCTATAAGAGAAAGATATATTATGAGTTGGCATCACATATTTGAAGTACCAAGCACATAACAAGTTATACACTTGATACTTGGGGGCTAATGCCTATTTGCTTCTTATCAGAATTTTTTTACAAGTCCCAAGCACAATACATGTATTATTCTTGGCACTTGGGGCTAATGTATATTTGCTCAAAGTAATATTACAGGTGTTTTTCTAAAGTCCCGGTTCATCTTCAAAAGATAACCCGGCCCTTGGGGACTACCCCGGCGAAAGTTACCATATTACAATTCTAAAGTACCGGTTCATCTTCAAAAGATAACCCGGCCCTTGGAGGCTAAGCATGCAAAATTGAGATATTACAAAGTCCTGGTTTAGATTGCTATCATAAACCGGTCCTTGGGGGCTACTGGAGTTAATATTTGGACGCAAGAGAAAAACAGATGTGCAAAGTTAAGCGGTGGTTACCTCGTATCGTTATTTCATCAAGTTCACAGAGCCGGCTTCATAGTCGCGGCTTGTGTACAGACGGTTCAAGAAGCCAGAGTGAATGTCTTGAGCATTGAGATGGGCATAGCTTGACAAATCTGCGTTCCACTTGCCTTTGCCCATAGCAGAAAGCTCTTCCTTGGCACTATGCTTTGATAAAGCGATAGGATTGCCAGGGGCGGTGTGGCCAAAGCCAGTAATCATAATATCATCCTCTTTTGTCATGAGCAGCCTTCACTGGAGTTGGCGGTTTATCAGTAGCCTTATCTGGACTTGATGGGTTATCAACAGTTTTAGCTGGACTTGACGGTTTATCATCAGTTCGGACCTGACTTGTCGGTTCATCAGCATGGCCAATTGTATCAACTTCTACTTGTTCAACAAAGAAGTCATGATCTTGTGGTGGGGGATCATCCAGCATGGCGCCAGCATTGGTTCCTTCTGGATCTGGATTTTTTCTGGTTCAATAACTACATTGTCGTCGGCCGGTTATTTAACCGGGCTTTTTGCTGGGTCTGGGCTTGGCACTGAAAACAAACATAAATATCAATAAATTGGGCAAAAGTCATATATTAAGGATAAAATTAAAGCATAACTCACGGAGGAACTGTCTTGAGGGGTGGAAGTTTTGTGGCTGTTCACTCGCCAGAAGATGAATGAGGTGTGCCCTAATAATTTGAATCAGACGGATTAAGATGCTGTCGAAAACAACCCACCTTGGGGCAAGAATTATCAGGAATATAAGAGACCTCTGATCGATGTTTCCGCACTGGAGTGTTCGGTAAACCGACGGAGGTAACTACCTGGCCACTGTGCTGAGTTGTGCGGCGGGCTTCGTGTTGCTGCTTCTTCAAAAGAAAGTTTGGGTCCAAGTGAGCTAGGGGTTGAGAAAATTTTACTTTCCGGTTTGCTTGATGGATTTTCTGTGTTGGCAGAGGATCTGAACTGGAGGAAAGGATAATTACCTCTGCATCCTCAGCTTGGCTGCCTTCAGCGTCGTCCTGATAATAGTCATTGTCAATGAGGTGTATCAAAAAAGATCCAAGGGAGTCAAGTTCTACCTCTGAGTCCGGATTTTCCAGGTCAGCATCAGCATTTGGTTCAGAAGACTCAGTGGTCCTCTTCTTGGCATGTTTTATAGTAACCGTGGTCTTGGGGCGAGGTGTCTTGGCCGGTTTATCCTGTGGCTTCTTCTTCCAGAACGGGTCATCGCCCTGTTAAAGATGGACAAAATTTTGAGAGAGTATTTAAAAGGATCAAACTAAAACAAAAAGTTATATGATTCTTATAGCTCGCGGTTTATTTGAAGTGCAGAAAGGACTTAACCCGATCTTGCTACAGATAGCCTACAGATAGCCTCCAGTGCAGAAATGACTTAACTCAGTAACTTCAGCCTCTGTTAATTCAATGTCAATATGTCGTTGAGGATCTTTCAAACTCCCTGTGTATTCACACATTAAACCGGGGCGCTGACTTAAAGGCAGAATGCTCCAGGATATCCAGCAGCGAACAAAATCGACACCTGTTAAACCGTTCGCCATAAAGGCTCTGAGCTTTGAAAGTTGTGGTGCGTAGTTGGACCGTTCCTTTGCAGTCAGCCTCTGAGGAAATAGATGTGTGTTGCTAAGCCGGTGAGGACGATAATCCGGCAAAGGATTTTCCTTAGTTGGAGACGTATCTCGGCAATAAAACCAAGTCTGATTCCAGTACTTGGGGTGACTATGAAGCTTGGCGTGAGGGAAGCTGGCATCTTTTCTCTTTTGAATCACCATTCCACCACGTTTAGTGTTGGGTCCGTCTGTAAACTCTGTACGACGGTTCAAATAAAAGAAATCCCTAAACAGGTCAACTGTGGGTTCCTCTTGAAGGTAAGCCTAGCAAAATACTTGGAAATTGCAAACATTGGATACGGAGTTTGGCCCAATGTCCTGAGGATGGAGTTGGAAGCTAGCAAGTACATCTCGGAAGAATTTTCATCCGGGAGGGCTAAACCCTCGGCACAGGTGGTCAACAAAAATGACTACTTCCCCATCCTTGGGCTCAGGATGATTTTCTGGATTGGGGACCCTCCAGTGGATAACTTCTTTCTTTGCTAAAGCACCGGTTGCGACACAACCCTCTACTTGCTCTTCCATAACCCGGGAAGGGACCCAGTTACAAGCATAGAATTGTTTGGCCATTTCAATAAAAAGATGGAAAAAGATCAATGCCGGTTTAAGATTTATGACGAACAAGCATAAACCGACGCAAGATTAGAAGCAGAAACAGAGGCATATGCACATTGTTAAACCGGAGTCTGACATTGGAGGAGTTACAAAGATAAACGAATTGGCGGGTTAAGAGGGGACTAATGGTACCTGCCGGATTATCATTTTCTAAAGTTAAACCGCCTATATTGGTATGGAAGGTACAGATCTAAAAAGTCTAAGTAAGGGAAAAACAAGTTTCACAGATTGATATAGTAATTTCAGATCTGCAGCGTATCAGTAAAACAAAATACATTCAGACCTAAAATACAGGTGTTTAAGCAGTTCATCAGGTTTGGATGAGTTTTTTCTATACAAAGAAGATGTGTTAAGGATGAAAAAGGGGATTATAACTGAGATTGCGCAAGGAAATGTCGGAGCTGAGATCGTCGTTTACACTATGGAGATGAACAGAGAAGAACAAGCCTCGAGCTTCGAGGAACGCCGAAACACTAATGGTGGATCTAGAGCAAGGGAAAGGAAAACTTACTGATGTTGACGGAGGAGCGGAGGAGCGCCGCGTTTCTCTGGTGCGTTTAGGTTGATGCGGCGGCCGGAGTTGAGGTCGAGGGCGGAGCTTGACGACGGCGGCTGTGCGTGAGGGTCAGGTCGGCGCAAGGAGGAAGAAGAAGCAAAGATGCATGGGGGGGATTGAAAAGGACCCCCTGGTCTTATTTATAAGGCGAAGGGATAAGTGACAGGCGCGTAAATAGAGGAGCCCAAAGGTTGGATATGTGACAGTGTTGTCGCCTCGATTGTCGGAGGCTCATTAATGAAGGTCAGATATATACAATCTTTAAATAGCAAGTGATGTCATGGTGATTTAGCATGATCCTGGAAGATGACGTCATGGCGGTTTACAATATTTACGGGAAGGTCCTAAAGGAGGAATTTTCCTAAGTGTTGAAGATTGACATGAACCAGTTCAAATCAATTTGGGGCCTAATGTTGGGGATATTACTACTGGGTGTAAACCGGCCAGGAGAGGCCGGGTTATCCCGATAATGAGTTATTTATAATTGAAGCCCATGAAGACAAGGAGTGTGGCGCTTTACGAAGCCCCAGGGCCCAAAGGCGGATTAGGGCCTGTAGACATGAACCGCCTTATGACATGTAACTTGTGTTGTAAGTTAAGAAAGAGAAGAAACCGAGCCGGACACGTTTATGAGCCGGCCTTGGGATTCTGTAAACCGCCAGGCGTCAACCTATGTATATAAAGGGACGACCCGCCGGCGGTTTAGGGACAACAGACAACAACTCGAGAGCCAGGCATAGCGGATTCACTCCCTAGTCATCGAAACCCTTGCAATTCCACAACAACTGGATTAGCCTTTTACCTTCACCGCAAGGGGCTGAACCAGTATACACTCTCTGCGTCCTTTGCCCGCTTTAACCCCTTTAAGCTAACCCATCGCGATGGCTCCACGACTAAGTCCTTTCACTAGGACATCTACCGTGACAAAACCACGACAGTATGCACCATTCAAAGCTACGTCATCAACTTTCAACCCTTTCTGCCTTCATTTTCTATTTTTCATGCATTTACTGATTTGTTTTGAGCTAAATGACCCTAAAATTGAAAAGCACTACAAATGAACTTTGAAAAGGTTGAAACTTTGCATGGTATCATCATTCCACCCACATAGCATGTGCCAAAAAGTAGAGAGGGTTACGGCAAAAACTGGATGCACTTCGTGTACAAACTGGACAATCTCTTTTGACGTATCAGGGTTTTGGACGAAAACTCATCTGTTGCAAAGGCACTTCATTTTTTTTAACTTATTACAACTCCAGACTTTTTTGTGTTCATTATGCACCATTCAAAGCCACGTCATCAACTTTCAACCCTTTCTGCCTTCATTTTCAATTTTTCATGCATTTGTTGATTTATTTTGAGCTAAATGACCAAGAAATTGAAAAGCACTCCCAATGAACTCTGAAAAGGTTGAAAATTAACATGGTGTCATCATTTCACCCACATAGCATGTGCAAAAAAGTAGAGAGGGTTAAGGCAAAAACTGGATGCACTTCGTGTACAAACCGGATAATCTCTATCGAAGTATAAGGTTTCGGACGAAAACTCATCTGTTACGAAGGCACACTACTAAGGAAAAGCCTATACACAGAATCTTACCAGCAGTGCGCTTTAAAATAAGGCGCTGCTGCTACGTAGCAGTAGCACTTGCAAAAAAAACTCGCTGCTGAAATGAATATAGCAGTAGCGCGCCAGCTCAAACACGCGCTACTGCTATAATTCCCACGACGCTGCCATGAGGCTAGTTCTCGCAGCAGCGCGTTGTCACGAAGAGCACTACTGCTACGGATCATAGCATAAGCGCATTTCACCAATAAGCGCTACTGCTAAGTTTACTACAAAAATTTAGTCCCACCTTAAATATGTTACTTCTCAAACTTTGACAAGCACTTGGTCTTAATTGAACTCTATGTGTAGAATTTGTGGCCGCAACATGAGTCTTCACCGGTTCCTAAACCGGTGAGGACCATATTGACAAATCAGATTGTACACAAAAAGATCGTTGATGATCAATGTATTTTTGATGTCTATTTTTACATGCTGACACATAACAGTAGCGCGTTCTTTGTGAAAGGCGCTACTGCTAGGTAGTTTAGCAGTAGCGCCTTTCTCTATTGCGCGCTACTGCTAAGCCATTCCATCTCCCACCCCCACTCTCCTCTATCCGATTCGCTGACACTCACACACTCACTGGATCTCCCCCTCAACCCCCCGCGTCGGTCCTCCCCCGTCGCCCCTCCTCCCTCTGCGCCGCCGTCACCTCCTCCTCCTTGCTGGACTCGGTACCGGCCTCCTCCACCGTCCTCCCTCCACTCGCCGCTGGTCGGCCCCTCCTCGCTCCACCTTCCTCCTCCGTCCTCCCTCCACTCGCCACCGGCCGGCCCCTCCTCGCTCTGCCTTCCTCCGCCGTCCTCCCTCCACTCGCCGCCGACCGGCCCCTCCTCGCTCCGCCTTCCTCCTCTGTCCTACTCTCTTCTCCCTCCTCGAGTCGCCCCTCCTTCTCCCTCCTCCCTGCTACATTTTGATTTAGTAGGCTAGTTCATATGCAACATTTTGATTTAGTTGATTTAGTAGGCTAGTTGATTTAGTTGATTTAGATCATTTTGATTTAGTTGATTTAGTAGGCTAGTTGATTTAGTTGATTTAGTATGCACCATTTTATTGTTATTTTTCTGTACATGGATAGGTAGATGCTTTTGTTTTTTCGTAATAAGTTATTTTTTGAAAAAATGTAGGTGCCAATTTAGTTAAATTTGCCAATTGTTTTTTTAATCAATTATCTTAGGCAATAGGGGCCAAATTAGATGAAATGTCTTGGTAGGTGGTACCCTGATTTGGCAGATATTTGTGAAAAGTTTTTTCGGCAATAGGTGCCACCGAAATGCTTTGGTAGGTGGTAACTTGTCATCTAATATGTTACTAGATCTTAGGATTATAATTGTCCATCAAATTGCTTCTCGTGGAAGAACTAGAAATATCACATGCTACTGTTTTTCTTTCCTGTGAAGTGGCAAGTCAAGGTGCCACCACCACCACCACTATGTTGACTGTGCAAGTCAAGGTGCGTCAACAGCCTTGCAACTGGCAAGCTGTTCGGCATCTACTTCCAGCCGAGTTTTCGTCATGCGGCGGTAAGAAATTAGATGAAATGTAACAACTATTTTATTTTTAGTGTTGGCATTACTGCATTGTGTCATTTTGCTTTTTTTACACAGATCGTCCCATGCAATGTGAGGTTGAAATTCAACAAGCTGACAGGAGACACTGTGACATTTGAGGCTCCTAGGGGGGCGTACACTATGGAGGTTGAGAAAGAACACAATATGTCGGAGATTGGAGGAGATGGATGGGCCCGTTTCCTCGCCCGCATGCGTCTTACTGGTGGTGAGTTGATCAGCTTCTCCTTTAGAGTAGAAAGACCCAAGCTGTCTGTCATTTATCTCAACCTGGTGGAAGATGATGAAGATGACGAAGATGATGAAGATAATGAGGACCCACTCGATGAAGATGATGAGAACCCAATTCATGAAGCCATCGTAGCTCAAAGAATGAGGCTGATCGAGGAGGAGGTGTGCAACCTATGGGACATAATTCCGCCACGTGATGACTTTGTCGGGGTGCCATTCGTGACCCGCCTGACAAGTACCATGGTCGATCGGCATGAAATGGTATGTTATCTTGACTGTAGTAATTTGATGATATATATATGCTTTATTGTTATACTTACAAATGCAAATTATCCGATGATATGCTTAGTGAATCCGATGATATGCTTAGTGTAGAGTCCAATGATATGCTTTGTGGAATCTATTCGATGATATGCTTTCGTGTAGAGTCTGATCACATGCTTATTAGTAGAATTCATGATTAATTAGTACACATGTGTAGTACTTTGTCTTTTGGTAGTGTGGAAATCTAGACTTAATAGAACATATCTGTGAGTTGTGGTATCGAGCCTGCTAAAGAAGGCTCAGCTGGACTACACCTTACCGCAAGGGGCTCCGTCACCACCTGTACTTACCGCATGGACACAGACGGTCGCACACACTTAAACTCGCTTGGGTGGAAGAGATTCCTCGTTGGCAAGAATCTTCGTGTTGGACAGGCCATCCTAATTACTATCAGGTACACCCAGCGCCCAGGCTTGAGGATGTGTACTATCAAATGTCACAATGTAACTGGGTGATTATAAAGATGCTCTACAGGTGTCTCCGATGATGTTTGTTGAGTTGGCATAGATCAAGATTAGGATTTGTCACTCCGATTGTCGGAGAGGTATCTCTGGGCCCTCTTGGTAATGCACATCACTATAAGCCTTGCAAGCAATGTGACTAATGAGTTAGTTGCGGGATGATGCATTACGGAACGAGTAAAAAGACTTGCTGGTAACGAGATTGAACTAGGTATGGTGATACCGACGATCGAATCTCGGGCAAGTAACATACCGATGACAAAGGGAACAACGTATGTTGTTATGCGGTTTGACCGATAAAGATCTTCGAAGAATATGTAGGAGCCAATATGAGCATCCAGGTTCCACTATTGGTTATTGGCCGGAGATGTGTCTCGGTCATGTCTACATAGTTCTCGAACCCGTAGGGTCCCCACGCTTAACGTTCAGTGACGATCGTGATTATGAATTTATGTGTTTTGATGTACCGATGGTAGATCGGACTCCCGGATGAGATCACGGACATAACCAGGAGTCTCGAAATGGCGAGACATAAAGATTGCTACATTGGACGGCTATATTTGGACACCGGAAGTGCTCCGGGTGGTTTCGGAAGAAACCGGAGTGCCGGAGAGTTACCGGAACCCCCCGGGGAAAGTTGGGCCTACATGGGCCATAGGGAAGAGGGGAGGCAGCCCACAAGGGGCAGCCGCGCCCCCTCCCTATAGGGAGTCTGAATTGGACCAGGGAGGGGGGCGCGCCCCCCCTTTCCGTCTCCTCTTCCTCTTCCTTCCTTTCCCCTTCCTCCTCCTAGTTGGACTAGGAAAGGGGGAGTCCTACTCCTACTAGGAGGAGGACTCCTCCCCTCCTTGTCGCGCCCCAAGGGCCGGCCCGCCTCCCCCTTGCTCCTTTATATACGGGGGCATGGGGGCACCCTAGGACACACAAGTTGATCATTGATCTCTTAGCCGTGTGCGGTGCCCCCCTCCACCATAATCCACCTCGGTTATATCGTTGCAGTGCTAAGGCGAAGCCCTGCGCCGGTAGCTTCATCATCACTGTTATCATGCCGTCGTGCTGACGAAGCTCTCCCTCGACACTCTGCTGGATCATGAGTTCGTGTGACGTCACCGAGCCGAACGTGTGCAGATCGCGGAGGTGCCGTACTTTCGGTACTAGGATCGGTCTACCATGAAGACGTACGACTACATCAACCGTGTTGTCATAACGCTTCCGCTTACAGTCTATGAGGGTACGTGGACTACACTCTCCCCTCTCGTTGCTATGCATCACCGTGATCTTGCGTGTGCGTAGGAATTTTTTTGAAATTACTACGTTCCCCAACAGTGGTATCAGAGCCAGGTCTATGAGTAGATGTTATATGCATGAGTAGAACACAAAGAGTTGTGGGCGATAATAGTCATACTGCTTACCAGCATGTCATACTTTGATTCGGCGGTATTGTTGGATGAAGCGCCCCAGACCGATATTACGCATACTATTACGCGAGACTGATTCTACCGACGTGCTTCGCACATAGGTGGCTAGTGGGTGTTTGTTTCTCCAACTTTAGTTGAATCGAGTGTGGCTACGCCCGGTCCTTGTTGAAGGTTAAAACATGACACTTGACGAAAAATCGCTGTGGTGTTGATGCGTAGGTAAGAACGGTTCTTGCTAGAAGCCCGTAGCAGCCACGTAAAACTTGCAACAACAAAGTAGAGGACGTCTAACTTGTTTTTGCAGGGCTTGCTGTGATGTGATATGGTCAGACGTAATGATATATAAATTGCTGTATGAGATGATCATGTTTTGTAAAAGTTCTCGGCAACTGGCAGGAGCCTTATGGTTGTCGCTTTATTGTATGAAATGCAATCGCCATGTAATTGCTTTAATTTATCACTAAGCGGTAGCGTTAGTCATAGAAGCAATAGTTGGCGAGATGACAACGATGCTACGATGGAGATCAAGGTGTCGTGCCGGTGACGATGGTGATCATGACGGTACTTTGGAGATGGAGATCAAAGGCACAAGATGATGATGGCCATATCATATCACTTATATTTATTGCATGTGATGTTTATCCTTTATGCATATTATTTTGCTTAGTTCGGCGGTAGCATTATAAGATAATCTCTCACTAAATTTCAAGGTATAATTGTTCTCCCTGAGTATGCACCGCTGCTACAGTTCGTCGTGCCGAGACACCACGTGATGATCGGGTGTGATAAGCTCTACGTACACATACAACGGGTGCAAGCCAGTTTTGCACATGCAGAATACTCGGGTTAAACTTGACGAGCCTAGCATATACAGATATGGCCTTGGAGCACTGAGACCGAAAGGTCGAGCATGAATCATATAGTAGATATGATCAACATAGTGATGTTCACCATTGAAAACTACTCCATCTCACGTGATGATCGGACATGGTTTAGTTGATATGGATCACGAGACCACTTAGATGATTAGAGGGTTGTCTATCTAAGTGGGAGTTCTTATGTAATATGATTAATTGAACTTTAATTTATCATGAACTTAGTCCTGGTAGTATTAGTGATACGTCTCCAACATATCTATAATTTTTGATTGTTCCATGGTATATTATTTTCTGTTTTGGACATTAATGGGCTTTATTATACACTCTTATATTATTTTTGGGACTAACCTATTAACCGCAGGCCCAGCCTAGAATTGTTGTTTTTTGCCTATTTCAGAGTTTCGCAGAAAAAGAATATCCCACGGAGTACAAACGGAATGAAACCTTCGGGAACGTGATTTTCGGAACGAACGTGATCCAGAGGACTTGGACCCTACGTCAAGACATCAACCAGGAGGGCATGAGGTAGGGGGGCGCGCCTTCAACCCTCGTGGGCCCCATGTTGCTCCACCGACGTACTTCTTCCTCCTATATATACCTACATACCCCCAAACTACCAGATACGGAGCCAAAAACCTAATTCCACCGCTGCAACCTTCTGTACCCGTGAGATCCCATCTTGGGGCCTTTTCCGGAGCTCCGCCGGAGGGGGCATCAATCACGGAGGGCTTCTACATCAACACCATAGCCTCTCCGATGATGTGTGAGTAGTTTACCTCAGACCCTCGGGTCCATAGTTATTAGGTAGATGGCTTCTTCTCTCTTTTTGGATCTCAATACAATGTTCTCCCCCTCTCTTGTGGAGATCTATTCGATGTAATCTTCTTCTGCGGTGTGTTTGTTGAGACCCATGAATTGTGGGTTTATGATCAAGTTTATCTACGAACAATATTTGAATCTTCTCCAAATTCTTTTATGTATGATTGGTTATCTTTGCAAGTCTCTTCGAATTATTAGTTTGGTTTGGCCTACTAGATTGATCTTTCTTGCAATGGGAGAAGTGCTTAGCTTTGGGTTCAATCTTGCGGTGTCCTTTCCGAGTGACAGTACGGGCAACAAGGCACGTATTGTATTGTTGCCATCGAGGATAACAAGATGGGTTTTATATCATATTGCATGAGTTCATCCCTCTACATCATGTCATCTTACTTAAAGCGTTACTCTGTTCTTATTAACTTAATACTCTAGATGCATGCTGGATAGCGGTCGATGTGTGGAGTAATAGTAGTAGATGCAGGCAGGAGTCGGTCTACTTGTCTCGTGATGCCTATATACATGATCACACCTAGATATTCTCATAACTATGCTCAATTCTGTCAATTGTTCAACAGTAATTTGTTCACCCACTGTAATACTTATGCTCTTGAGAGAAGCCACTAGTGCAACCTATGGCCCCCGGGTCTATTTTCCATCATATTAATCTCTCGTCAACAAGTTATTTCTAGCGTCGTATTTATTTTGCTTTCTTTACTTTGCATCTCTATCAGATCTCACTCCCGTAACTGACCGTGAAGGGATTGACAACCCCTTTATTGCATTGGTTGCGAGGATTTATTTGTTTGTGTAGGTGCGAGGGACTCGTGCGTGGCCTCCTACTGGATTGATACCTTGGTTCTCAAAAACTGAGGGAAATACTTACGCTACCTTGCTGCATCACCCTTTCCTCTTCAAGCGAAAACCAACGCAGTGCTTAAGAGGTAGCAAGAAGGATTTCTGGCGCCGTTGATGGGGAGTCTACACAAAAGTCAACATACCAAGTACCCATCACAAACCCTTATCTCCCGCATTACATTATTTTCCATTTGCCTCTCTTTTTCCTCTCCCCCACTTCACCCTTGCCATTTTATTCACCCTCTCTTTTTCGTTTGCCTCTTTTTCGCTTGCGTGTCGTTATGGTTAGTCCCCTATCTTCTCCGTTGTCTCCCGAGAATGAAGCTCTTAATTTTAAGCAAAGGGAGGGAGAAAATCTAAAAGACGCTTGGTATAGAATTTGCAATGCTCAAAATAGATCTACCAGGAATTTACTTCCGTTCTTCTCCGAAATTTTTATGTAGGCGCTACTCCTTGGTATAGATATATCCTTGATACCATTACCGGAGGGAATTTCTTGGGTAGCCATACTTTCGATTGTTATAATGCTATGATAGATTTGTTTGGCTCAGCACCTCTTTTTGTTAATGGAACTATGTTAACTTTGGAGCATGTAATGCAAAGACTTGAAATTATTGCAAATAAAGTTGCTACCGTAGAGTTAATTGAAAATCTGGATAAAAAGATCCACAACCAAATTACCCAATATGGATCTAAAGTAGGAGTCACTTTGAAAAATATTAAGGAGAAGGAACCCATAGTTAATGAAAGAATAAATCAGGATTCCACAAGAATAGATAAACTTGAGGGTATCATTACCAACTTGGGAACCTCTTTTTCTTCCGTAAAGAATACTCCAAGTCCTCCAACTAAAATTTCCAAGCTTATGTATGTTCTTAAAAATAAGGGTGAATCCTCTAGTAAAGAAACTACGGATCTCAAATCTATAAGTATTCATCCCAATCTTTTTGCTATCATTAAGGAACCATTTGCTACAAATGAATTTTTCAATTATGTGCCTATAAGTTTGATAATTAATAGAAAGAAAGAAATTCCTAAGGATGATAGATGTCTCATTGAAGAATTGCCCATCAAAGATGGCAATACCTAGATCTATCCTTGCTATTATGCCTAGCTAGGGGCGTTAAACGATAGCGTTTGTTGGGAGGCAACCCAATTTTATTTTTAGTTTTTTGCTTCTGTTTAGGAATAAATATTTGATCTAGCCTCTGGTTAGATTTTTTTTATGTTTTAATTAGTGTTTGTGCCAAGTTTAACCTATAGGATCTTCTTGGATGATAGTTATTTGATCTTGCTGAAAATTGCAGAAACTTTCTGTTACGAAAATAGTTGTTAAAAATCACCAGAACGTGATAAAATATTGATTCCAATTGCTGCTGATCAATAAACAAATTGTCTAGGCCTTCCTATTTTGGCTGAATTTTTGGAGTTCCAGAAGTTTGCGTTAGTTACAGATCACTACAGGTTGTTCTGTTTTTCACAGATTCTGTTTTTCGTGTGTTGTTTGCTTATTTTGATGAATCTATTGCTAGTAAAATAGTTTATAAACCATAGAGAAGTTGGAATACAGTAGGTTTAACACCAATATAAATAAAGAATGATTTCATTACAGTACCTTGAAGTGGTGTTTTGTTTTCTTTCGCTAACGGAGCTCACGAGATTTTCTGTTAAGTTTTGTGTTGTGAAGTTTTCAAGTTTTGGGTAAAAGATTTGATGGATTATGGAACAAGGAGTGGCAAGAGCCTAAGCTTGGGGATGCCCATGGCACCCCAAGATAATCTAAGGACACCTAAAAGCCAAAGCTTGGGGATGCCCCGGAAGACATCCCCTCTTTCGTCTACTTCCATCGGTAACTTTACTTGGAGCTATAATTTATTCACCACATGATTTGAGTCTTTGTTTGTTAGTTTGCCACAATCATCCTTGCTGTACACACCTTTTGAGAGAGACACACATGATTCGGAATTTATTAGAATACCCTATGTGCTTCACTTATATCTTTTGAGCTATATAGTTTTTGCTCTAGTGCTTCACTTATATATTTTAGAGCACGGTGGTGGTTTTGTTTTATAGAAACTATTGTTCTCTCATGCTTCACTTAGATTATTTTGGGAGTCATACAAAACAGCATGGTAATTTTCTATAATTATGATAGGCATTCAAGATTAGTAAAAACTTTTCTTATGAGTGTGTTGAATACTATGAAAAGTTAGATGCTTGATAATTGTTTTGAGACATGGACATTATGATATTAGAGTCATGCTAGTTGAGTAGTTGTGAATTTGAGAAATACTTGTGTTAAATTTTGTGATTCCCGTAGCATGCATGTATGGTGAACCGTTATGTGATGAAGTCGGAGCATGATTTATTTATTGATTGCCTTCCTTATGAGTGGCGGTCGGGGACGAGCGATGGTCTTTTCCTACCAATCTATCCCCCTATGAGCATGCGCGTAATACTTTGCTTTGATAACTTGTAGATTTTTGCAATAAATATATGAGTTCTTTATGACTAATATTGAGTCCATGGATTATACGCACTTTTCTTCCTTCCTTCCACCATTGCTAGCCTCTCTAATACCGCGCACTTTTCTCCGGTATCATACACCCACCATATACCTTCCTCAAAACAGCCACCATACCTACCTACCATGGCATTTCCATAGCCATTCCGAGATATATTGCCATGCAACTTTCCACCGTTCCGTTTACTATGACACGCTCCATCATTGTCATATTGCTTTGCATGATCATGTAGTTGACATTGTATTTGTGGCAAAGCCACCGTTCATAAATCTTTCATACATGTCACTCTTGATTCATTGCATATCCCGGTACACCGCCAGAGGGATTCACATAGAGTCATATTTTGTTCTAAGTATTGAGTTGTAATTGTTGAGTTGTAAGTAAATAAAAGTGTGATGATCATCATGTTTTAGAGCATTGTCCCAAGTGAGGAAAGGATGATGGAGACTATGATTCCCCCACAAGTCGGGATGAGACGCCGGACTAAATAATAATAAAAAAGGTGTCCAAAAAAGAAAAAGAAAAGGCCCAATAAAAAATGATGAGAGAAAAAGAGAGAAGGGACAATGTTACTATCCTTTTACCACACTTGTGCTTCAAAGTAGCACCATGATCTTCATGATAGAGAGTCTCCTATGATATCACTTTCATATACTAGTGGGAAATTTTCATTATAGAACTTGGCTTGTATATTCCAATGATGGGCTTCCTCAAAATGCCCCAGGTCTTCGTGAGCAAGCGAGTTGGATGCACACCCACTTAGTTCCTTTTGTTGAGCTTTCATATACTTATAGCTCTAGTGCATCCGTTGCATGGCAATCCCTACTCACTCACATTGATATCTATTAATGGGCATCTCCATAGCTCGTTGATATGCCTAGTTGATGTGAGACTATCTTCTCCTTTTTTGTCTTCTCCACAACCACCATTCTATTCCACATATAGTGCTATGTCCATGGCTCACGCTCATGTATTGCGTGAAGATTGAAAAAGTTTGAGAACATCAAAAGTATGAAACAATTGCTTGGCTTGTCATCGGGGTTGTGCATTATTTAAATACTTTGTGTGGTGAAGATAGAGCATAGCCGGACTATATGATTTTGTAGGGATAACTTTCTTTGGCCATGTTATTTTGAGAAGACATAATTGCTTAGTTAGTATGCTTGAAGTATTATTATGTTTGTGTTAATATTAAACTCTTGTCTTGAATCTTTCGGATCTGAATATTCATACCACAATTAAGAGAATTACATTGAAATTATGCCAAGTAGCATTCCACATCAAAAATTCTGTTTTTGTCATTTACCTACTCAAGGACGAGCAGGAATTAAGCTTGGGGATGCTTGATACGTCTCCAACATATCTATAATTTTTTATTGTTCCATGCTATAATATATTCTGTTTTGGACATTAATGGGCTTTATTATACACCTTTATATTATTTTTGGGACTAACCTATTAACCGGAGGCCCAGCCTAGAATTGCTGTTTTTTGCCTATTTCAGAGTTTCGCAGAAAAAGAATATCAAACGTGAAGGAAATATGCCCTAGAGGCAATAATAAAGTTATTCTTTATTTCCTTATATCATGATAAATGTTTATTATTCATGCTAGAATTGTATTAACCGGAAACATAATACATGTGTGAATACATAGACAAACAGAGTGTCACAAGTATGCCTCTACTTGACTAGCTCGTTGATCAAAGATGGTTATGTTTCCTAGCCATAGACATGAGTTGTCATTTGATTAACGGGACCACATCATTAGGAGAATGATGTGATTGACTTGACCCATTCCGTTAGCTTAGCACTCGATCGTTTAGTATGTTGCTACTGCTTTCTTCATGACTTATACATGTTCCTATGACTATGAGATTATGCAACTCCCGTTTACCGGAGGAACACTTTGTGTGCTACCAAACATCACAACATAACTGGGTGATTATAAAGGTGCTGTACAGGTGTCTCCAAAGGTACTTGTTGGGTTGGCGTATTTCGAGATTAGGATTTGTCACTCCGATTGTCGGAGAGGTATCTCTGGGCCACTCAGTAATACACATCACTAAAAGCCTTGCAAGCATTGTGACTAATGAGTTAGTTGCGGGATGACGTATTATAGAACGAGTAAAGAGACTTGCCGGTAACGAGATTGAACTAGGTATAGAGATACCGACGATCGAATCTCGGGCAAGTAACATACCGATGACAAAGGGAACAACGTATGTTGTTATGCGGTCTGACCGATAAAGACCTTCGTAGAATATGTGGGAACCAATATGAGCATCCAGGTTCCGCTATTGGTTATTGACCGGAGAGGTGTCTCGGTCATGTCTACATAGTTCTCGAACCCGTAGGATATGCACGCTTAACGTTACGATGACAGTTATATTATGAGTTTATATGTTTTGATGTACCGGAGGTTGTTCGGAGTCCCGGATGTGATCACGAACATGACGAGGAGTCTCGAAATGGTCGATACATAAAGATTGATATATTGGAAGCCTATGTTTGGACATCGGAAGTGTTCCGGGTGAAATCGGGATTTTTCCGGCGTACCGGGAGGTTACCGGAACCCCTCGGTAACTTAATGGGCCTTATTGGGCCTAGGTGGAAGAGAGAAGAGGAGGCCAGGGCAGGGCCGCGCGCCCCTTCCCCCCCAGTGCGAATAGGACAAGGAGAGGGGGGCGGCGCCTCCCCTTCCTTCCTCCCCTCCACCTCTTCCCCCTCTGTCCTAGTCCAACATGGAAAAGGGGGGGAGTGCTACTCCCGGTAGGAGTAGGACTCCTCCTAGGCGTGCCTCTCCTCCTTGGCCGGCGGCCTCCCCCTTGCACCTTTATATACGGGGGCAGGGGGGCACCTCTAAACACACAATTGATCAAGCTCTTTTAGCCGTGTGCGGTGCCCCCCTCCACCATATTACACCTCGATAATTTCATAGCGGTGCTTAGGCGAAGCCCTGCGTCGGTAGAACATCATCATCGTCACCACGCCGTCGTGCTGACGAAACTCTCCCTCAACACTCGGCTGGATCGGAGTTCGAGGGACGTCATCGAGCTGAACGTGTGCTGAACTCGGAGGTGCCGTGCGTTCGGTACTTGATCGGTCGGATCGTGAAGACGTACGACTACATCAACCGCGTTGTGTTAACGCTTCCGCTTACGGTCTACGAGGGTACGTAGACAACACTCTCCCCTCTCGTTACTATGCATCACCATGATCTTGCGTGTGCGTATAGAATTTTTTTGAAATTACTACGTTCCCCAACAGTGGCATCCGAGCCTGGTTTTATGCGTTGATGTTATGCACGAGTAGAACACAAGTGAGTTGTGGGCGATATAAGTCATACTACTTACCAGCATGTCATACTTTGGTTCAGCGGTATTGTGAGATGAAGCGGCCCGGACCGACATTACGCGTACACTTACGCGAGACTGGTTTCACCTTTGCGAGCACTCATTGCTTAAAGGTGACTGGCGGGTGTCTGTCTCTCTCACTTTAGTTGAACCGAGTGTGGCTACACCCGCTCCTTGCGAAGGTTAAAACATCACCAACTTGACAAACTATCGTTGTGGTTTTGATGCGTAGGTAAGAACGGTTCTTGCTAAGCCCGTAGCAGCCACGTAAAACTTGCAACAACAAAGTAGAGGACGTCTAACTTGCTTTTGCAGGGCATGTTGTGATGTGATATGGTCAAGACATGATGCTATATTTTATTGTATGAGATGATCATGTTTTGTAACCAAGTTATCGGCAACTGGCAGGAGCCATATGGTTGTCGCTTTATAGTATGCAATGCAATCGCCATGTAATTGTTTTACTTTATCACTAAGCGGTAGCGATAGTCGTAAAAGCAATAGTTGGCGAGACGACAACGATGCTACGATGGAGATCAAGGTGTCGAGCCGGTGATGATGGTGATCATGACGGTGCTTCGGAGATGGAGATCACAAGCACAAGATGATGATGGCCATATCATATCACTATATTGATTGCATGTGATGTTTATCTTTTATGCATCTTATCTTGATTTGATTGACGGTAGCATTATCAGATGATCTCTCACTAAAATTTCAGAATAAAAGTTATCTCCCTGAGTATGCACCGTTGCCAAAGTTCATCGTGCCCAGACACCACGTGATGATCGGGTGTGATAAGCTCTACATCCATCTACAACGGGTGCAAGCCAGTTTTGCACACGCAGAATACTCAGGTTAAACTTGACGAGCCTAGCATATGCAGATATGGCCTCGGAACACTGAGACCGAAAGGTCGAGCGTGAATCATATAGTAGATATGATCAACATAGTGATGTTCACCATTGAAAACTACTCCATTTCACGTGATGATCGGTTATGGTTTAGTTGATTTGGATCACGTAATCACTTAGATGATTACAGAGATGTCTATCTAAGTGGTAGTTCTTAAGTAATATGATTAATAGAACTTAAATTTATCATGAACTTAGTACCTGATAGTATCTTGCTTGTCTATGTCAATTGTAGATAGATGGCCCGTGATGTTGTTCCGTTGAATTTTAATGCGTTCCTTGAGAAAGCAAAGTTGAAAGATGATGGTAGCAATTACACGGACTGGGTCCGTAACTTGAGGATTATCCTCATTGCTGCACAGAAGAATTACGTCCTGGAAGCACCGCTGGGTGCCAGGCCACCTGCAAGAGCAACACCAGAAGTATGAACGTCTGGCAGAGCAAAGCTGATGACTACTCAATAGTTCAGTGTGCCATGCTTTACGGCTTAGAACCGGGTCTTCAACGACGTTTTGAACGTCATGGAGCATATGAGATGTTACAGGAGTTGAAGTTAATATTTCAAGGCAAATGCCCGGATTGAGAGATATGAAGTCTCCAATAAGTTCTACAGCTGCAAGATGGAAGAGAATAGTTCTGTCAGTGAGCATATACTCAAAATGTCTGGGTATAATAATCACTTGATTCAACTGGGAGTTAATCTTCCGGATGATAGCGTCATTGACAGAATTCTTCAATCACTGCCACCAAGCTACAAGAGCTTCGTGATGAACTATAACATGCAAGGGATGAATAAGACAATTCCCGAGCTCTTCGCAATGCTAAAGGCAGCGGAGGTAGAAATCAAAAAGGACCATCAAGTGTTGATGGTCAATAAGACCACTAGTTTCAAGAAAAAGGGCAAATGGAAGAAGAAGGGGAACTTCAAGAAGAACAGCAAGCAAGTTGTTGTTCAGGAGAAGAAACCCAAATCTAGACCTAAGCCTGAGACTGAGTGTTTCTACTGCAAGCAGACTGGTCACTGGAAGCGGAACTGCCCCAAGTATTTGGCGGATAAGAAGGATGGCAATGTGAACAAAGGTATATGTGATATACATGTTATTGATGTGTACCTTACCAGAGCTCGCAGTAGCACCTGGGTATTTGATACTGGTTCTGTTGCTAATATTTGCAACTCGAAACAGGGACTACGGATTAAGTGAACACTGGCTAAGGACAAGGTGACGATGCGCGTGGGAAATGGTTCCAAAGTCGATGTGATCGCCGTCGGCACGCTACCTCTACATCTACCTTCGGGATTAGTATTAGACCTAAATAATTGTTATTTGGTGCCAGCGTTGAGCATGAACATTATATCTGGATCTTGTTTGATACGAGACGGTTATTCATTTAAATCAGAGAATAATGGTTGTTCTATTTATATGAATAATATCTTTTATGGTCATGCACCCTTGAAGAGTGGTCTATTTTTAATGAATCTCGGTAGTAGTGACACACATATTCATAATGTCGAAGCCAAAAAATGCAGAGTTGATAATGATAGTGCAACTTATTTGTGGCAATGCCGTTTAGGTCATATCGGTGTAAAGCGCATGAAGAAACTCCATACTGATGGACTTTTGGAATCACTTTATTATGAATCACTTGGTACTTGCGAACCGTGTCTCATGGACAAGATGACTAAAACACCGTTCTCCGGAACTATGGAGAGAGCAACTGATTTGTTGGAAATCATACATACAGATGTATGTGGTCCGATGAATATTGAGGCTCGTGGCAGATATCATTATTTTCTCACCTTCACAGATGATTTGAGCAGATATGGGTATATCTACTTAATGAAACATAAGTCTGAAACATTTGAAAAGTTCAAAGAATTTCAGAGCAAAGTTGAAAATCATCATAACAAGAAAATAAAGTTTCTACGATCAGATCGTGGAGGAGAATATTTGAGTTACGAGTTTGGCCTACATTTGAAACAATGCGGAATAGTTTCGCAACTCACGCCACCCGGAACACCACAGCGTAATGGTGTGTCCGAACGTCGTAATCGTACTTTACTAGATATGGTGCGATCTATGATGTCTCTTACTGATTTACCGCTATCGTTTTGGGTTATGCTTTAGAGACGGCTGCATTCACTCTAAATAGGGCACCATCGAAATCCGTTGAGACGACGCCTTACGAACTATGGTTTGGCAAGAAACCAAATTTGTCGTTTCTTAAAATTTGGGGTTGCGATGCTTATGTGAAGAAACTTCAACCTGATAAGCTCAAACCTAAATCGGAGAAATGTGTCTTCATAGGATACCCAAAGGAGACTGTTGGGTACACCTTCTATCACAGTATCCGAAGGCAAGACATTCGTTGCTAAGAATGGATCCTTTCTAGAGAAGGAGTTTCTCTCGAATGAAGTGAGTGGGAGGAAAGTAGAACTTGATGAGGTAACTGTGCCTGCTCCCTTATTGGAAAGTAGAACATCACAGAAACCAGTTTCTGCGAAACCTACACCAATTAGTGAGGAAGTTAATGATAATGATCATGAAACTTCAGATCAAGTTATTACTGAACCTCGTAGGTCAACCAGATTAAGATCCGCACCAGAGTGGTACGGTAATCCTGTTCTGGAGGTTATGTTATTAGACCATGACGAACCTACGAACTATGAAGAAGCGATGATGAGCCCAGATTCCGCAAAATGGCTTGAGGACATGAAATCCGAGATGGGATCCATGTATGAGAACAAAGTATGGACTTTGGTTGACTTGCCCGATGATCGGCAAGCCATTGAAAATAAATGGATCTTCAAGAAGAAGACTGACGCCGACGGTAATGTTACTGTCTGTAAATCTCGACTTGTTGCGAAAGGTTTTCTACAAGTTCAAGGGATTGACTACGATGAGACCTTCTCACCCGTAGCGATGCTTAAGTCTATCCGAATCATGTTAGCAATTGCTGCATTTTATGATTATGAAATTTGGCAAATGGATGTCAAATTTGCATTCCTGAATGGATTTCTGGAAGAAGAGTTGTATATGATGACACCGGAAGGTTTTGTCGATCCAAAGGGAGCTAACAAGTGTGCAAGCTCCAGCGATCCATTTATGGGCTGGTGCAAGCCTCTCGGAGTTGGAATAAATGCTTTGATAGTGTGATCAAAGCATTTGGTTTTATACAGACTTTTGGAGAAGCCTGTATTTACAAGAAAGTGAGTGGGTTCTCAGTAGCATTTCTGATATTATATGTGGATGACATATTGCTAATTGGAAATTATATAGAATTTCTGGGTAGCATAAAGGGATACTTGAATAAGAGTTTTTCAATGAAAGACCTCGGTGAAGCTGCATATATATTAGGCATCAAGATCTATAGAGATAGATCGAGACGCTTAATTGGACTTTCACAAAGCACATACCTTGACAATGTTTTGAAGAAGTTCAAAATGGATCAAGCAAAGAAAGGGTTCTTGCCTGTACTACAAGGTGTGAGATTGAGTAAGACTCAATGCCCGACCACTGCAGAAGATAGAGAGAAGATGAAAGATATTCCCTATGCTTCAGCCATAGGCTCTATCATGTATGCAATGCTGTGTACCAGACTTGATGTGTGCCTTGCTATAAGTTTAACAGGGAGGTACCAAAGTAATCCAGGAGTGGATCTCTAGACAGCGGTCAAGAACATCCTGAAATACCTGAAAAGGACTAAGGATATGTTTCTTGTTTATGGAGGTGACAAAGAGCTCATCGTAAATGGGTACGTTGATGCAAGATTTGACACTGATCCGGACGATTCTAAATCGCAAACCGGATACGTGTTTACATTGAACGGTGGAGCTGTCAGTTGGTGCAGTTCTAAGCAAAGTGTCGTGGCGGGATCTACGTGTGAAGCGGAGTACATAGCTGCTTCGGAAGCAGCAAATGAAGGAGTCTGGATGAAGGAGTTCATATCCGATCTAGGTGTCATACCTAGTGCATCGGGACCAATGAAAATCTTTTGTGACAATACTGGTGCAATTGCCTTAGCAAAGGAATCCAGATTTCACAAGAGAACCAAGCACATCAAAAGACGCTTCAATTCCATCCGGGATTTAGTCCAGGTGGGAGACATAGAAATTTGCAAGATACATACGGATCTGAATGTTGCAGACCCGTTGACTAAGCCTCTTCCACGAGCAAAACATGATCAGCACCAAGACTCCATGGGTGTAAGAATCATTACTGTGTAATCTAGATTATTGACTCTAGTGCAAGTGGGAGACTGAAGGAAATATGCCCTAGAGGCAATAATAAAGTTATTATTTATTTCCATATATCATGATAAATGTTTATTATTCATGCTAGAATTGTATTAACCGGAAACATAATACATGTGTGAATACATAGACAAACAGAGTGTCACTAGTATGCCTCTACTTGACTAGCTCGTTGATCAAAGATGGTTATGTTTCCTAGCCATAGACATGAGTTGTCATTTGATTAACGGGAATCACATCATTAGGAGAATGATGTGATTGACTTGACCCATTCCGTTAGCTTAGCACTCGATCGTTTAGTATGTTGCTATTGCTTCTTCATGACTTATACATGTTCCTATGACTATGAGATTATGCAACTCCCGTTTACTGGAGGAACACTTTGTGTGCTACCAAACGTCACAACGTAACTGGGTGATTATAAAGGTGCTCTACAGGTGTCTCCAAAGGTACTTGTTGGGTTGGCGTATTTCGAGATTAGGATTTGTCACTCCGATTGTCGGAGAGGTATCTCTGGGCCCACTCAGTAATACACATCACTATAAGCCTTGCAAGCATTGTGACTAATGAGTTAGTTGCGGGATGATGTATTACGGAACGAGTAAAGAGACTTGCCGGTAACGAGATTGAACTAGGTATCGAGATACCGACGATCGAATCTCGGGCAAGTAACATACCGATGACAAAGGGAACAACGTATGTTGTTATGCGGTCTGACCGATAAAGATCTTCGTAGAATATGTGGGAACCAATATGAGCATCCAGGTTCCGCTATTGGTTATTGACCGGAGAGGTGTCTCGGTCATGTCTACATAGTTCTCGAACCCGTAGGGTCCGCACGCTTAACGTTACGATGACAGTTATATTATGAGTTTATATGTTTTGATGTACCGAAGGTTGTTCGGAGTCCCGGATGTGATCACGAACATGACGAGGACTCTCGAAATGGTCGAGACATAAAGATTGATATATTGGAAGCCTATGTTTGGACATCGGAAGTGTTCCGGGTGAAATCGGGATTTTTCCGGCGTACCGGGAGGTTACCGGAACCCCCCGGTAACTTAATGGGTCTTATTGGGCCTAGGTGGAAGAGAGAAGAGGAGGCCAGGGCAGGGCCGCGCGCCCCTTCCCCCCCCAGTGCGAATAGGACAAGGAGAGGGGGGCGGCGCCTCCCCTTCCTTCCTCCCCTCCACCTCTTCCCCCTCTGTCCTAGTCCAACATGGAAAAGGGGGGGAGTGCTACTCCCGGTAGGAGTAGGACTCCTCCTAGGCGTGCCTCTCCTCCTTGGCCGGCGGCCTCCCCCTTGCACCTTTATATACGGGGGCAGGGGGGCACCTCTAAACACACAATTGATCAAGCTCTTTTAGCCGTGTGCGGTGCCCCCCTCCACCATATTACACCTCGATAATTTCATGGCGGTGCTTAGGCGAAGCCCTGCGTCGGTAGAACATCATCATCGTCACCACGCCGTCGTGCTGACGAAACTCTCCCTCAACACTCGGCTGGATCGGAGTTCGAGGGACGTCATCGAGCTGAACGTGTGCTGAACTCGGAGGTGCCGTGCGTTCGGTACTTGATCGGTCGGATCGTGAAGACGTACGACTACATCAACCGCGTTGTGTTAACGCTTCCGCTTACGGTCTACGAGGGTACGTAGACAACACTCTCCCCTCTCGTTACTATGCATCACCATGATCTTGCGTGTGCGTAGAATTTTTTTGAAATTACTACGTTCCCCAACAGTGGCATCCGAGCCTGGTTTTATGCGTTGATGTTATGCACGAGTAGAACACAAGTGAGTTGTGGGCGATATAAGTCATACTACTTACCAGCATGTCATACTTTGGTTCAGCGGTATTGTGAGATGAAGCGGCCCGGACCGACATTATGCGTACTGCTTACGCGAGACTGGTTTCACCTTTGCGAGCACTCATTGCTTAAAGGTGACTGGCGGGTGTCTGTCTCTCTCACTTTAGTTGAACCGAGTGTGGCTACGCCCGGTCCTTGCGAAGGTTAAAACATCACCAACTTGACAAACTATCGTTGTGGTTTTGATGCGTAGGTAAGAACGGTTCTTGCTAAGCCCGTAGCAGCCACGTAAAACTTGCAACAACAAAGTAGAGGACGTCTAACTTGCTTTTGCAGGGCATGTTGTGATGTGATATGGTCAAGACATGATGCTATATTTTATTGTATGAGATGATCATGTTTTGTAACCGAGTTATCGGCAACTTGCAGGAGCCATATGGTTGTCGCTTTATTGTATGCAATGCAATCGCCATGTAATTGTTTTACTTTATCACTAAGCGGTAGCGATAGTCGTAAAAGCAATAGTTAGCGAGACGACAACGATGCTACGATGGAGATCAAGGTGTCGAGCCGGTGACGATGGTGATCATGACGGTGCTTCGGAGATGGAGATCACAAGCACAAGATGATGATGGCCATATCATATCACTTATATTGATTGCATGTGATGTTTATCTTTTATGCATCTTATCTTGCTTTGATTGACGGTAGCATTATAAGATGATCTCTCACTAAAATTTCAAAATAAAAGTGTTCTCCCTGAGTATGCACCGTTGCCAAAGTTCGTCGTGCCCAGACACCACGTGATGATCGGGTGTGATAAGCTCTACATCCATCTACAACGGGTGCAAGCCAGTTTTGCACACGCAGAATACTCAGGTTATACTTGACGAGCCTAGCATATGCAGATATGGCCTCGGAACACTGAGACCGAAAGGTCGAGCGTGAATCATATAGTAGATATGATCAACATAGTGATGTTCACCATTGAAAACTACTCCATTTCACGTGATGATCGGTTATGGTTTAGTTGATTTGGATCACGTAATCACTTAGATGATTACAGAGATGTCTATCTAAGTGGTAGTTCTTAAGTAATATGATTAATAGAACTTAAATTTATCATGAACTTAGTACCTGATAGTATCTTGCTTGTCTATGTCAATTGTAGATAGATGGCCCGTGATGTTGTTCCGTTGAATTTTAATGCGTTCCTTGAGAAAGCAAAGTTGAAAGATGATGGTAGCAATTACACGGACTGGGTCCGTAACTTGAGGATTATCCTCATTGCTGCACAGAAGAATTACGTCCTGGAAGCACCGTTGGGTGCCAGGCCACCTGCAAGAGCAACACCAGAAGGTATGAACGTCTGGCAGAGCAAAGCTGATGACTACTCAATAGTTCAGTGTGCCATGCTTTACGGCTTAGAACCGGGTCTTCAACGACGTTTTGAACGTCATGGAGCATATGAGATGTTCCAGGAGTTGAAGTTAATATTTCAAGCAAATGCCCGGATTGAGAGATATGAAGTCTCCAATAAGTTCTACAGCTGCAAGATGGAAGAGAATAGTTCTGTCAGTGAGCATATACTCAAAATGTCTGGGTATAATAATCACTTGATTCAACTGGGAGTTAATCTTCCGGATGATAGCGTCATTGACAGAATTCTTCAATCACTGCCACCAAGCTACAAGAGCTTCGTGATGAACTATAACATGCAAGGGATGAATAAGACAATTCCCGAGCTCTTCGCAATGCTAAAGGCAGCGGAGGTAGAAATCAAAAAGGAGCATCAAGTGTTGATGGTCAATAAGACCACTAGTTTCAAGAAAAAGGGCAAATGGAAGAAGAAGGGGAACTTCAAGAAGAACAGCAAGCAAGTTGTTGTTCAGGAGAAGAAACCCAAATCTGGACCTAAGCCTGAGACTGAGTGCTTCTACTGCAAGCAGACTGGTCACTGGAAGCGGAACTGCCCAAGTATTTGGCGGATAAGAAGGATGGCAAGGTGAACAAAGGTATATGTGATATACATGTTATTGATGTGTACCTTACCAGAGCTCGCAGTAGCACCTGGGTATTTGATGCTGGTTCTGTTGCTAATATTTGCAACTCGAAACAGGGACTACGGATTAAGCGAACACTGGCTAAGGACGAGGTGACGATGCGCGTGGGAAATGGTTCCAAAGTCGATGTGATCGCCGTCGGCACGCTACCTCTACATCTACCTTCGGGATTAGTATTAGACCTAAATAATTGTTATTTGGTGCCAGCGTTGAGCATGAACATTATATCTGGATCTTGTTTGATACGAGACGGTTATTCATTTAAATTAGAGAATAATGGTTGTTCTATTTATATGAATAATATCTTTTATGGTCATGCACCCTTGAAGAGTGGTCTATTTTTAATGAATCTCGGTAGTAGTGACACACATATTCATAATGTCGAAGCCAAAAAATGCAGAGTTGATAATGATAGTGCAACTTATTTGTGGCAATGCCGTTTAGGTCATATCGGTGTAAAGCGCATGAAGAAACTCCATACTGATGGAGTTTTGGAATCACTTTATTATGAATCACTTGGTACTTGCGAACCGTGTCTCATGGACAAGATGACTAAAACACCGTTCTTCGGAACTATGGAGAGAGCAACTGATTTGTTGGAAATCATACATACAGATGTATGTGGTCCGATGAATATTGAGGCTCGTGGCAGATATCATTATTTTCTCACCTTCACAGATGATTTGAGCAGATATGGGTATATCTACTTAATGAAACATAAGTCTGAAACATTTGAAAAGTTCAAAGAATTTCAGAGCAAAGTTGAAAATCATCATAACAAGAAAATAAAGTTTCTACGATCAGATCGTGGAGGAGAATATTTGAGTTACGAGTTTGGCCTACATTTGAAACAATGCGGAATAGTTTCGCAACTCACGCCACCCGGAACACCACAGCGTAATGGTGTGTCCGAACGTCGTAATCGTACTTTACTAGATATGGTGCGATCTATGATGTCTCTTACTGATTTACCGCTATCGTTTTGGGGTTATGCTTTAGAGACGGCTGCATTCACTCTAAATAGGGCACCATCGAAATCCGTTGAGACGACGCCTTACGAACTATGGTTTGGCAAGAAACCAAAGTTGTCGTTTCTTAAAATTTGGGGTTGCGATGCTTATGTGAAGAAACTTCAACCTGATAAGCTCAAACCTAAATCGGAGAAATGTGTCTTCATAGGATACCCAAAGGAGACTGTTGGGTACACCTTCTATCACGTATGCGAAGGCACGACATTCGTTGCTAAGAATGGATCCTTTCTAGAGAAGGAGTTTCTCTCGAAATAAGTGAGTGGGAGGAAAGTAGAACTTGATGAGGTAACTTTACCTGCTCCCTTATTGGAAAGTAGAACATCACAGAAACCAATTTCTGCGAAACCTACACCAATTAGTGAGGAAGTTAATGATAATGATCATGAAACTTCAGATCAAGTTATTACTGAACCTCGTAGGTCAACCAGATTAAGATCCGCACCAGAGTGGTACGGTAATCCTGTTCTGGAGGTTATGTTATTAGACCATGACGAACCTACGAACTATGAAGAAGCGATGATGAGCCCAGATTCCGCAAAATGGCTTGAGGACATGAAATCCGAGATGGGATCCATGTATGAGAACAAAGTATGGACTTTGGTTGACTTGCCCGATGATCGGCAAGCAATTGAAAATAAATGGATCTTCAAGAAGAAGACTGACGCTGACGGTAATGTTACTGTCTATAAAGCTTGACTTGTTGCGAAAGGTTTTCTACAAGTTCAAGGGATTGACTACGATGAGACCTTCTCACCCGTAGCGATGCTTAAGTCTGTCCGAATCATGTTAGCAATTGCTGCATTTTATGATTATGAAATTTGGCAAATGGATATAAAAACTGCATTCCTGAATGGATTTCTGGAAGAAGAGTTGTATATGATGCAACCAGAAGGTTTTGTCGATCCAAAGGGAGCTAACAAAATGTGCAAGCTCCAGTGATCCATTTATGGACTGGTGCAAGCCTCTCGGAGTTGGAATAAACGCTTTGATAGTGTGATCAAAGCATTTGGTTTTATAGAAACTTTTGGAGAAGCCTGTATTTACAAGAAAGTGAGTGGGAGCTCAGTTGCATTTCTGATATTATATGCGGATGACATATTGCTAATTGGAAATGATATAGAATTTCTGGATAGCATAAAGGGATACTTGAATAAGAGTTTTTCAATGAAAGACCTCGGTGAAGCTGCATATATATTGGGCATCAAGATCTATAGAGATAGATCAAGACGCTTAATTGGACTTTCACAAAGCACATACCTTGACAAAGTTTTGAAGAAGTTCAAAATGGATGAAGCAAAGAAAGGGTTCTTGCCTGTATTACAAGGTGTGAATTGAGTAAGACTCAATGCCCGACCACTACAGAAGATAGAGAGAAGATGAAAGATGTTCCCTATGCTTCAGCCATAGGCTCTATCATGTATGCAATGTTGTGTACCAGACCTGATGTTTGCCTTGCTATAAGTTTAGCAGGGAGGTACCAAAGTAATCCAGGAGTGGATCATTGGGCAGCGGTCAAGAACATCCTGAAATACCTGAAAAGGACTAAGGATATGTTTCTTGTTTATGGAGGTGAGAAAGAGCTCATCGTAGATGGTTACGTTGATGCAAGCTTTGACACTGATCCGGACGATTCTAAATCGCAAACCGGATACGTGTTTACATTGAACGCTGGAGCTGTCAGTTGGTGCAGTTCTAAGCAAAGTGTCGTGGCGGGATCTACGTGTGAAGCAGAGTACATAGCTGCTTCGGAAGCAGCAAATGAAGGAGTCTGGATGAAGGAGTTCATATCCGATCTAGGTGTTATACCTAGTGCATCGGGACCAATGAAAATCTTTTGTGACAATACTGGTGCAATTGCCTTAGCAAAGGAATCCAGATTTCACAAGAAAACCAAGCACATCAAAAGACGCTTCAATTCCATCCGGGATTTAGTCCAGGTGGGAGACATAGAAATTTGCAAGATACATACGGATCTGAATGTTGCAGAACCGTTGACTAAGCCTCTTCCACGAGCAAAACATGATCAGCACCAAGACTCCATGGGTGTAAGAATCATTACTGTGTAATCAAGATTATTGACTCTAGTGCAAGTGGGAGACTGAAGGAAATATGCCCTAGAGGCAATAATAAAGTTATTATTTATTTCCTTATATCATGATAAATGTTTACTATTCATGCTAGAATTGTATTAACCGGAAACATAATACATGTGTGAATACATAGACAAACAAAGTGTCACTAGTATGCCTCTACTTGACTAGCTCGTTGATCAAAGATGGTCATGTTTCCTAGCCATAGACATGAGTTGTCATTTGATTAACGGGATCACATCATTAGGAGAATGATGTGATTGACTTGACCCATTCCGTTAGCTTAGCACTCGATCGTTTAGTATGTTGCTATTGCCTTCTTCATGACTTATGCATTTTCCTATGACTATGAGATTATGCAACTCCCGTTTATTGGAGGAACACTTTGTGTGCTACCAAACGTCACAACGTAACTGGGTGATTATAAAGGTGCTGTACAGGTGTATCCAAAGGTACTTGTTGGGTTGGCGTATTTCGAGATTAGGATTTGTCACTCCGATTGTCAGAGAGGTATCTCTGGGCCCACTCAGTAATACACATCACTATAAGCCTTGCAAGAATTGTGACTAATGAGTTAGTTGCGGGATGATGTATTACGGAACGAGTAAAGAGACTTGCCGGTAACGAGATTGAACTAGGTATAGAGATACCGACGATCGAATCTCGGGCAAGTAACATACCGATGACAATGGGAACAACGTATGTTGTTATGCGGTCTGACCGATAAAGATCTTCGTAGAATATGTGGGAACCAATATGAGCATCCAGGTTCCGCTATTGGTTATTGACCGGAGAGGTGTCTCAGTCATGTCTACATAGTTCTCGAACCCGTAGGGTCCGCACGCTTAACGTTACGATGATAGTTCTATTATGAGTTTATATGTTTTGAAGTACCGAAGGTTGTTCGGAGTTCCAGATGTGATCACGGACATGACGAGGAGTCTCGAAATGGTCGAGACATAAGGATTGATATATTGGAAGCCTATGTTTGGACATCGGAAGTGTTCCAGGTGAAACGATTTTTCCGGAGTACCGGGAGGTTACCGGAACCCCCCAGTAACTTAATGGGCCTTATTGGGCCTAGGTGGAAGAGATGAGAGGAGGCCAGGGCAGGGCCGCGTGCCCCTTCCCCCCCCCCCAGTGCGAATAGGACAAGGAGAGGGGGGCGGCGCCCCCCTTCCTTCCTCCCCTCCACCTCTTCCCCCTCTCTCCTAGTCCAACAAGGAAAAAGGGGGGAGTCCTACTCCCGGTAGGAGTAGGACTCCTCCTAGGCGCGCCTCTCCTCCTTGGACGACGGCCTGCCCCTTGCACCTTTATATACGGGGGCACCTCTAAACACAGAATTGATCAACGATCTTTTAGCCGTGTGCGGTGCCCCCCTCCACCATATTACACCTCGATAATATCTTAGTGGTGCTTAGGCGAAGCCCTGCGTCGGTAGAACATCATCACTCGTCACCACGCCGTCGTGCTGACGAAACTCTCCCTCAACACTCGGTTGGATCAGAGTTCGAGGGTCGTCATCGAGCTGAACGTGTGCTGAACTCGGAGGTGCCGTGCGTTCGGTACTTGATCGGTTGGATCATGAAGACGTATGACTACATCAACCGCGTTGTGTTAACGCTTCCGCTTTCGGTCTACGAGGGTACGTAGACAACACTCTCCCCTCTCGTTGCTATGCATCACCATGATCTTGCGTGTGCGTAGAATTTTTTTGAAATTACTACGTTCCCCAACAAAACGGAGTCCAAACGGAATGAAACCTTCGGGAACGTGATTTTCGGAACGAACGTGATCCAGAGGACTTGGACCCTACGTCAAGACATCAACCAGGAGGGCATGAGGTAGGGGGCGCGCCTACCCCCCTGGGCGCGCCCTCCACCCTCGTGGGCCCCATGTTGCTCCACCGACGTACTTCTTCCTCCTATATATACCTACGTACCCCCAAACTACCAGATACGGAGCCAAAAACCTAATTCCACCGCCGCAACCTTCTGTACCAGTGAGATCCCATCTTGGGGCCTTTTCCGGAGCTCCGCCGGAGGGGGCATCGATCATGGAGGGCTTCTACATCAACACCATAGCCTCTCCGATGATGTGTGAGTAGTTTACCTCAGACCTTCGGGTCCATAGTTATTAGCTAGATGGCTTCTTCTCTCTTTATGGATCTCAATAAAATGTTCTCCCCCTCTCTGGTGGAGATCTATTCGATGTAATGTTCTTTTTCGGTGTGTTTGTTGAGACCCATGAATTGTGGGTTTATGATCAAGTTTATCTATGAACAATATTTGAGTCTTCTCCGAATTCTTTTATGTATGATTGGTTATCTTTGCAAGTCTCTTCGAATTATCAGTTTGGTTTGGCCGACTTGATTGATCTTTCTTGCAATGGGATAAGTGCTTAGCTTTGGGTTCAATCTTGCGGTGTCCTTTCTTAGTGACAGTAGGGGCAGCAAGGCACGTATTGTATTGTTGCCATCGAGGATAACAAGATGGGGTTTATATCATATTGCATGAGTTTATCCCTCTACAACATGTCATCTTACTTAAAGCGTTACTCTATTCTTATGAACTTAATACTCTAGATGCATGCTGGATAGCGGTCGATGTGTGGAGTAATAGTAGTAGATGCAGGCAGGAATCGGTCTACTTGTCTCGGACGTGATGCCTATATACATGATCATACCTAGATATTCTCATAACTATGATCAATTCTGTCAATTGCTCAACAGTAATTTGTTCACCCACCGTAATACTTATGCTCTTGAGAGAAGCCACTAGTGAAACCTATGGCCCCCGGGTCTATTTTCCATCATATTAATCTCCCGTAAACAAGTTATTTCTAGCGTCGTCTTTATTTTGCTTTCCTTACTTTGCATCTTTATCATAAAAATACCAAAAATATTATCTTATCATATCTATCAGATCTCACTCTCGTAAGTGACCGTGAAGGGATTGACAACCCCTTTATTGCGTTGGTTGCGAGGATTTATTTGTTTGTGTAGATGCGAGGGACTCGTGCGTGGCCTCCTACTGGATTGATACCTTGGTTCTCCATAACTGGGGGAAATACTTACACTACTTTGCTGCATCACCCTTTCCTCTTCAAGGGAAAACCAACGCAGTGCTCAAGAGGTAGCAATTAGCATATCTATGTTGTAGATCAATAGCTCACGATGTAGCTCCCCGTTTATTTTTGATATCTTCCTAGTGAAAAATAAGTTGAAAGATGTTAGTAGAAATGATGCGGACTAGCTTCGTGATCTAAGGATTATCCTCAATGCTGCACAGAAGAATTGTGTCGTTGATGCACTGCTAGGTGACGGACCTATTGCAGGGGCAGATGCAAATGTTATGAACGTTTTGACAAAAGCTAGGTATGATGACTACTTGATAGTCTAGTGCACCATGTTTTACGGCTTAGAACCGGGACTTCAAAAATGTTTTGAAAACCATGGAGTATATAAGTTGTTCCAAGAGTTGAAATTGGTATTTCATACTCATGCCCGTGTCAAGAGGTATGAGACCTCTAACGGTACTTTGCCTACAAGATGGAGGAGAATAGCTCAACCAGTGAGCATGTGCTCAGATTGTCTGGGTACTACAATTGCTTGAATCAAGTGGGAGTTAATCTTCCAGATAAGATAGAAATTGACAAAAGTTCTCTAGTCACTATCACCAAGTTACGAGAACTTCGTGATGAACTATAATATGCAACGAATGACGAAAACAATTCCCAAGCTCTTCGCGATGCTAAAATCGGCGAAGGTAGAAATCAAGAAAAGCATCAAGTGTTGATGGTTGACAAGACCACTAGTTTCAATAAAAAAGGGCAAAGGGAAGAAGGGGAATTTCAAGAAGAACGGCAAGCAAGTTGCTGCTCAAGTGAAAAAAACCCAAGTCTGGACCTAAGCCTGAGACTAAGTTCTTCTACTGCAAAGGGACTGGTCACTTGAAGCGGGACTTCCCCAAGTATTTGGTGGATAAGAAGGATGGCAAAGTGAACAATGGTATATTTGATAGACATGTTATTGATGTGTACTTTACTAGTGTTTATAGCAACCCCTCAGTATTTGATACTAGTTTAGTTGCTAAGATTAGTAACTCGAAACGGGAGTTGCAGAATGAAGAGAGACTAGTTAATGGTGAAGTGACGATGTGTGTTGGAAGTGGTTCCAAGGTTGATAATATCACCATCGCACACTCCCTTTATCTTCGGGATTAGTGTTGAACCTAAAATAAATGTTATTTGGTGTTTGCGTTGAGCGTAATATGATTGGATCATATTTATTGGAATACGGTTATTCATTTAAGTCAAAGAATAATTATTATTCTGTTTACATGAATTAAACCTTCTGTGGTCATACACCCAAGGTGAATGGTTTATTGAATCTCGATCGTAGTGTGGCACCCCGATCCGCATGGAGCAGGGGCCTTCGCACATTAGCCCAGGATAACACCTGACGCACGACAGGTCCATGATACAACATTCCAGGTACAAGAATATTCATCAAATACATGTGTACATGATTACATTGTTGATGAATACAATTATCTTGCTGGGCTCCATTTAAATGGCGGCGGAAGTCTATTTAAGTGGTGGCGGAAGTCTTGGTTTGGCAGCATAACAACTCTGGCTGGGCTCCACAACTAACAGGACTGGCAAGATTACGGCCTAGCACGATGCAACAAACGAACAATTCGGGCACGACCTACAAAACTGGCATGACACGCCAGGTCAGTACATTGAATGTACGTGCAAGACAACCAAATACATAGCCTCCAAACAAACAGAAGACAAAGCAAGAACCAAGTGCATGCAACCACCTATCTCATATCAATTACTAAACATGGCATGATATAGATCAACTAAACATGAACAACATTATGACATCTACTATCATGGCAATAACATGGCATATCAAAACATGCTTATAACATGGCAATAGCAAAAAATAGCATATCATCTCAATCATGGCATAATTTAACATATAAATCAAAGCATGACATGGCATCATGAAACTATGTTGAATATAAGCTACCGGTCATATCCAATGCAGACATAACATGTTAACTTTATGCAACTATCTCCTGTTCTGCCATGGTTCTTTAAATGCAAACATATTACTCATGCAATGCAAGCAAACTTGTGCACCGAGTCCCTCGGACTCTCTTACCAATAGGTTGCCTCGCAACCGAACGGTGATCACTCACGGATCACAAACGAAACCATACTTGGTTCAACGGGTTACCTTGTAACCAAACGATGATCACTCACGGATCACAAACGGAACCACACTTGGTTCAACACTCACCGAGACCTCATCTTGGTGATCATATTAACATCATCGTGACTTCTCATGACTATCTTATAGTCCAAGTCATCACATTATTTGTTACACAATTTCATTTATCAACTTAGTTATTTAAGGTTTATCCTCCATTTCTACCAAGACCTGATAGTGTGACCTACTACGGAGCCCATGGCCTATAGAGGTAGACTTAATAAACACTCTATAGAGGTAGTGCACTGTACCCACACCACGGAACCCATGGCCTCGTCATCCCATTCGGGTGGACCAACAACATTCCAATGAAACCGACCTACTGCCATGACCCTCTCCCGGCCACTCCGACCAACACCTCTTTTGGGTTCAGTCCTAGGTGGCCCTGTGCCTACCAAAGACACCAACAGCCACCGTCGTGGCAGAACATAAACGGTGCCAAACGGGGACATCAGCTCAAAAACAAACACGGGCAGACAAGTCTTATGTCTGCCTACCTGATCAGGGTAGCGCGCGCCCATAACCTTCCATCGTTGGAGGCACCGGCGAGAGGCACGACAATAGATCGCATTAAGGCCTTCCCAGAAAGGCAAATGTGGCTCCACTGAAGAAGTTCGATTTGGTGGCACTATGACTCGACCCCATCGATGACGGAGGAGGTTTGTTATTATTAAGTCATCTTATTATCTTCTCCATCATCATGAGCATATTTAATATGAATGCAACAATGAGCATGCGGCATACAACTGCATGGACAAAATATCAAACTCTCAAGTGCACAACTATAGCATAAAGAACATGACAATACCAAGTGCTAGCATATCAACGGTGTATTACAATCATCATAGCATTTTATAACGATGACATGAAAATAAAGTAGAGTAGTGGCATGTCATTATCAATAACAACATTCTAATTAGCATGGAAAAAGATATCATGAAAACACAAGCATGCATTATAAGCATAACGGGATAACTACAGACGAAAACAATAAGAAACAACTGCAACTACACACACAAGGTGCAAGCAAAGTCAACATGCAAGTTCGGGGCTCATGATAAGAGGTTGGCTTGCCTGGGGTCGACAAATACTCCGGGAAGAAGTGTGGAATGATCGCGGAAAGATTTGCCGAAAACAGGTCTCTCTCGGAGGGCACTGTTTACGGGCAAGGGAAAAATAGGCATTTTTAGAATGCGCAAACATCAAGAAAATAGTCCCATAAAAAAAAGCTCGACGAACAGAGAACGTGAGCGTTGGAATCACCTCAATCGGAGTTACGGTTGAAAAGTTGTGAGCGTTTGTTCGTTAGGCAGAAAGATAAATAGAATATGTCCATTTTTGCCGCTAACGGGTGAATGTTCAAAATTTAAAGGGTTCGGCCAGCGGGGCAGGGCTGAAAGCGCATTTCTGAGAGTACGCCGTCGCGCAGGGAAAACACACTCCAGCGCGTGGCTGTGGTAGAGTACGTCTTCACCTGGGGAACGTGCAAAGCACAGAAGACGCTTCCACTTAATCCAGCGTGGCGTGCTGGGCCACACCCGCCTCTCGCCGACAGGTGGGGTCACGCAAGGAGGGGCCCGCCTGGCATGGCCTTCTTCTTCCTCCCACTCGGGCACGCGCCTAGACGAGGGAGGCGTCCACCTCGACGGCGCTTGCCGGCGCGTCCGACCACCGCTGGAGGCGTGTGGCCTACCCAGATGACCAGCGGAGAGAGACGCATCCAGAGGTGGTAGCCGCTACCGCCGACGAGTGTTGAGGAGAGAGCAGCAAGGCCCGCGACGGAGGGAGGCTTCGGCCGCCGGGGAAAGGGAAGCTACGGTGGAGGAGAGGAGAGCCTGAGGCTACGGGGAGGTCCGCCGTAGCCTGGTGGATGCAGTGGTGTCGAGGGAACGGAGAGGAGAGCTCGGGATCACCGGAATCGAGCGGGTCCCGAGACAGCGGCCACGGCAGTGATGGTGGTCGAGGAGGGAATCCGGGGAGGAATGGGTGGCTCGGGGAAGCGTAGAGATGAGGGGAGGGGCTGCTAGAGTGCTCGAGGACGTCGCGGGCTCCTTAAATAGCCGGGGCGAGGTGTGGTCGAGCCGAGTGCCGCCGGGCAAGTCCGGCCAACGCTCTGGCGGCCACAGTGGTCACGGGGACGCACGGGAAGGTGACGAGGGGGTAGCGGACAAGCGCCAGAGGCACACGGAGACGAAAGGAGGAAGAGGACTGGGGCGAGGAAGAAGAGGAGCTCATGGGTACGCACTGCTCCATCGTTGGCACGGCTCGTCGGAGAAGAAAATAGAGGGGGAGAGGGATCCAGCGAGAAGACGACATAGAGGGCGAACTGTAGGACATTAATGGCGAGGCCAGAGCCGGTCGGAGCAGCGCTGCCGACGAGAACAGTGGCTAGACCACCTTTTTGGCTGCCGTCGCCCGTGGTGACCTTGGACAAGGCGCGCTCTGGGTTCTTTAATGATGCCAGCTCATGTGTACTCCATAGTCCATCTAAGGTGGAGCATTACCACGGTAAAGGAACGGGCGAAGACAGAGGGGGCCGAGTAAACCAAGCTCCACAAGTTTGCTGTAGCAAACTTGACCACATTCTAGAGATAAAACCAGAGAGGTTAAAAGGTAAACTTGATGTCTGGGAGGCTTAGAGTAGAAAGGACTACGGTCCTGGGAATTATGAGGCTATTTGGACAAGTATTTAACATAGTTGAAGTGCAACTGCCAAATCTGGTCCAGAAGCTAAATGATGAAGAAGCCCTCACTAGGAGTGTTGGATTGGGCTTAAACTTGTCAAAGCTTGATGAATTTGACATATAATGATGCTGTAAAACTTCCATACCAAATGGACTTGCCAAAATGGTACTTCCTTCACAAACATGTCCTCTGTCCTGAAACTTGGGAAAAATCCTCAGGGAAAAGGGCTAACTGAAATGAGCCAAAATCTTGTGGAGATAGGTTATATGAGTAGGAGAAGACTTGGGAAAATTTTCAGCCATAACAGAGCAAGATAAAATATACTTGCTTCACAAACTGAAAATTTAGACAGAAACAAAGAATTGCTCCTGTGCTCACATAGTTCCATGAAATGAGCTGCATTTTGGAGGAGGGTGATGATATGGTCATTAGAGACCGCAGGAAAAGGTTTAGCTCATTTTGATCATCTAGGAAGGTACTTCCTTCAGAGACAAGCAATCTGAATAGAAACTTGAGAAAATTACCAATGAATATTGGGTAGATGGATTGAGTTTATTTTTGGTATCCAGAGGTGATTTATCAATGTTAATCACCCTACCAAAGTTCAGCTCAAATGGATCAAGGGTTCAAGCACTTCCTTTACAAAAATTTCAAACAAGGCAGAAACTTGCATTGGATCATGTGCTCAAATTATGAACTTTGGAGCATGTGTTTGGATGGAAATTGTGGAGATATAGCAAGTACAAGCTCCACAAATTATTTGGGAATTTTCCGTTGCTATAAAAATGGTAGCTCCTTTGGAAAATGGTAGAAATGCAATATTGGCTTAAAATAGGAAAAGGCAATTTTCCTTATTTAATTAGGGCCAATATTTTTGCCAGATCTAGAATTAGACATAAATATCATCTCCACCAATTTTCATGAATTTAGGAGATGACTGGCTCTGCCTTTGGATTTTATCCTTCAGATAGGAAATAAAGGAATAAATTACAAATGAAAAATATTGCATAAGACTTAGCAATATTTTGGCATATCCAAGATTTGAAACGGTAGGAGGATCTCTGAGAGGATTTGGAAGATCAACAGATCAAGAGAAATGATGGCACCTTTCTAATCACAAAGGACATATTCAAATTCCAAAACTGGAATTAGGGTTTGAGAGGATTTGAGATGATGCAAATGGGGTCTTGCCCAGCAACAAAGACATGAGCAAGGTTTTGAAAGGTTGAAAATGGCAAGAATTTTCAGAGTCACCCAGCAAACTCAGGAGAAAATTAGAAAAATGATTGCCAGGAAGGAATAATAGCTCAAAAATTGATAACCCAATTTTGGGGCAGTTACAACTCTTCCCCCTTAGAAAGAATCTCGTCCTCGAGATTCCTAGGGTTACAACACAAATGAAAGGATAACCACTCCGGGGAAAAACCTCGGTGTTAATTTTAACCCTTTGGTCAAATTCGAACGAGTTGGGGGCACCGATAATTGGTACACCCAGAGAGAGATAAAGCAAACCTGGTTATATCCACGGCTAGGGGCACTCGAGATCAGACTCCCGAAAAAATGCTAGATACGCGCCAATGAACAGTGGTTTCACCTGCTGACACGTGGGTCCAGGGCCCACTGGAAGCCTCCTTCTTCTAACTCCGGCTTACTGCTTCTCCTATGCTGCTGCTCCGCGTGCGGCTTGGCACAGCGCACATCTAGCTCCTAGGGCGATGAGGACCCTAGTGCCGTAGTGCGCGGCGTGCACGGCGCCGATGCAGCGAGCACTCACGTCGCGGGCCAGCACCTTGTCGGCACTACTCGCGGATTCGCCTCCTGGACGCCGGTGATCGAGCGACGAGCGGTATTCCTGGACCTTGCTCACCATACACCGGGGTTGGGCTATAAAAGACGGCAGCGCGGCGTTCTTCCAATGAACAAACACAATGCCGCTCTAATATCTCTTTGGTTTGGGCGAGTGTCGGTGTCAAAACCGGCGGATCTCGGGTAGGGGGTCCCGAACTGCGCATCTAGGAGTGATGGTAACAGGAGACGGGGGACACAATGTTTACCCAGGTTCGGGCCCTCTCTATGGAGGTAATACCCTACCTCCTGCTTGATTGATCTTGATGAATATGAGTATTACAAGAGTTGATCTACCACGAGATTGTAATGGCTAAACCCTAAAAGTCTAGCCTGTATGACTATGGTAATGAGTATTCGGTCCTATAGACCTAACCCTCCGGTTTATATAGACACCGGAGGATCTAGGGTTACATGAGGTCGGTTACAGAGAAAGGAATCTACATGTTTGATCGCCAAGCTTGCCTTCCACGCCAAGGTGAGTCCCATCCGGACACGGGTGTAGTCTTTGGTCTTCGTATCTTCACAGCCCATCAGTCCGGCCCATGACTAACAGGCCGGACGCCCGAGGTCCCCTTAGTCCAGGACTCGCTCAGCGAGATCGAGCCGAGCTCCTTCGGCGAGGATGTGTTCTTGGTGGCGCTACGTTTGTTCCTCGCGGCGCTATTAGGCACGCTGATCGGCTCGTCGATCCTCCTCCTGATTCTCATCAGGAATGAACGGATTCAGGACAAGGTGCGGCTAGGTGCGGTGGATCGAGATGCGGGAGAAGATGTTGCACTACGTGGTCGTCCGCCACGCTTGATCCTCCGTCTCTTTGTGCCGACGGAGTAATCGCGTGCTACGGTGGAACGCTGGTGGCGATCTACCTGGGCCACACAAGGTAGTGATGGTGGTGGTGGTGGGGTCCAGATACGGGTGGGGTGGCTGCGCCAGCTCAGAATCACACTGGGGTACGAGGAAAATTTCGTGGATTGCTCCACGAAAAAGTAGGCGTCAAGGTAGAATTGGATTTGAAATTTGTATCGGGTAGATGTACTGGATCGAGTGAAATAAATTGGCAGTGTTCCTCCGGAACTGAAATCGGGAAAAGGAATTAGAGAGGAGGAATTGCCAGACGGAAATGCCTCTGCGAGGCTCTGGGTCTAGAAATCCGGCAAACGGGATATGCACCGATAGAGAGGGATATGTGACTTTGCATTCCTCCGAGTACTGCCCGAATGTACACGTGGGTGAACCGGGTATGTGTGCAGTATGCAGTATAATCTAAACTAGTAAACAGACAGACACAACGAATATGCAATGGAAAAACACATCAGACAAATCATACTAATGTTTTTTAATGCTAGTGGGTATATGTAATCCTGGTATACATATACCTACACGAGCGCACATTTTATTAGAGACTCGGGACGAGTCAATGTTGTTTTTAGTGTATGTGCCATACTGATTTAAAATCTTGTTAGCACTCATTGCCAACCCTGTCAAACATCTCGGTTTGACAGAGAGACAAACAAAACAAGCACGAAAACAAAAGCATGAAAAACATACATAGAATACAGCATACGGATTACAACAGTATCGTCATACAACAAAGCACCAACACGCTACGCGCTAAATGAAACTACTCACTCCAGGATACATGGTTCTCTCCTCATATCGGGGATGAACAGATAGACTGACCTACTCGCAGAAACAACTGACTGCGTGACTAAGGTCATGCAGAGGGTTGGCCTTGCTGGAGCTCTCCGGGAGGACGAAGACTGAGCCAATCTCCATCTTCATCGTCCGACACTACTATGGGTTTAGGTTCGACTGCTGGGGGTGTGGCTGAATGCAGCTGGTGGATTCGGTAAAGAGCCTTGTCGAGGGTGATGATGATTGGCTTAGTCCACAGCAGAGGCTCAGAGGGTAGCACTGGTTTGGATGGCATGGGGTGAACGGCTTGAGATGTGAATTTATGAGCCTCGCGATAAGCTTCCTTGACAACTCGTACTGCATCATTGTCCAGGGTTCTAAATTCGGCAAGCATCTTAGAAATCATCATCCCTTGGGCAGTGATATATTGCACCAGGTGAGCGATAGCGGGGTCATCTCCTTGGATAGTGGGAGATGGCTGAATTCCTGCTTCGGCCACAATGGGAAAAAGCAGAATTCCCGCGTTTGTGCCACTTGCGAAAACTTAGTTCGGAGGTATAGGATACCCTCCACAGCAGCGGCTTGAATTGCTAATTCACTAGTGGGCAAGGCTTTGCCCTGAAAAACCAAAGGCTGACCATCTGCCGTGGAACGTTGGCAGATCTGCACCCTTGCATCATAGCTGTGAAGGTGAGGGACGGGTGCCGATTGGAACACCAAGTAATCGGGGCTAGCATTACAACCAAAGGCTTTGGTGAGCATCTCAGCAAGAAGAGGTGGAAAGCCAGTATGGTTGATGACAAAGGTGCGGGTGTAAAACTTGGGAGCTTTGAGAGCGCGAGTCATGGCTGGGGTGTTACTAGCTAGGCTTCTTTGCAGGGACATGGTTGACCGAGGAGTGAGCGATACGGCTAGTGGAAAGGGGATTTTATAGGCAGCTATGCGGGACATGCCCGCATGGTGTGGCCCCTTTCCCTTAATGGTGAAGGGCAAGCGGTGCGGCCGACTAGAAAGGATATGGTTGCTATTCAATCCATGGATAACTAGGTGGGGACAGCGGGGTGAGGACGTGTCGGTCCCGACTGCGCCACCTGTTGATTAACTCTGGCCATGCCGGATGCCGTAGATGGGTCAAATCCCTTAGGGTCATTACAGGTTAATGGTAGCGGTGATCTAATGCTAGGATAACCTATCCAGCCTGGCTGCTCTGATACCATCTCCTGTCGCACCCCGATCCGCATGGAGCAGGGGGCCTTCGCACGTCAGCCCAGGATAACACCTGACGCACGACAGGTCCATGATACAGCATTCCAGGTACAAGAATATTCATCAAATACATGTGTACATCATTACATCATTGATGAATACAATTATCTTGCATAGCCCTAAGGCTATTTAAATGGCGGAGGAAGTCTATTTAAGTGGCGGCAGAAGTCTTGGTTTGGGAGCATAACAACTCTCGCTGGGCTCCACAACTCGCAGGACTGGCAAGATTACGGCCTAGCACGACAGAACAAGCGAACAATTCGGGCACGACCTACAAAACTGGCATGACACGCCAGGTCAGCACATTGAATGTACTTGCAAGACAACCAAATACATAGCCTCCAAACAAACAGAAGACAAAGCAAGAACCAAGCGCATGCAACCACCTATCTCATATCAATTACTAAACATGGCATGATATAGATCAACTAAACATGAACAACATTATGACATCTACTATCATGGCAATAACATGGAATATCAAAACATGCTTATAACATGGCAATAGCCAAACATAGCATATCATCTCAATCATGGCATAATTTAATATATCAATCAAAGCATGGCATGGCATCATGAAACTATGCTGAATATAAGCTACCGGTCATATCCAATGCAGAAATAACATGTTAACTTTATGCAACTATCTCCTGTTCTGCCATGGTTCTTTAAATGCAAACATATTACTCATGCAATGCAACCAAACTTGTGCACCGAGTCCCTCGGACTCTCTTACGAACGGGTTGCCTTGCAACCGAACGGTGATCACTCACGGATCACAAACGGAACCATACTTGGTTCAACGGGTTACCTTGTAACCAAACGGTGATCACTCACGGATCACAAACAGAACCACACTTGGTTCAACACTCATCGATACCTCGTCTCGTGATCGTATTAACATCATCGTGACTTGTCATGACTATCTCATAGGCCAAGTCATCACATTATTTGTTACACAATTTCATTTATCAACTTAGTTATTTAAGGTTTATCCTCCATTTCGACCAAGACCTGATAGTGTGACCTACTACGAACTGTGCGGCTATCGATAGACTTAATAAACACTCTGCAGAAGTAGCGCACTGTACCCACACCACGGAACCCATGGCCTCGTCATCCCATTCGGGTGGACCAACTGCATTCCGACGAAACCGACCTACTACCATGACACTCTCCCGGCCACTCCGACCAACACCCCTTTGGGGTTCAGTCCTGGATGGCCCCGTGCCTACCAAAGACACCAACGGCCACCGTCGTGGCAGAACATAAACTGTTCCAAACAGGAACATGAACTCAAAAACAAACCCAGGCACACAATGTTTATGTGTCCTACCTGATCAGGGTAGCGCGCGCCCATAACCTTCCCTCATTGGAGGCACCTGCGAGAGGCACGACAATAGATCGCATTAAGGCCTTCCTAGAAAGGCAAATGTGGCTGCACTAAAGAAGTTCGATTTGGTGGCACTATGACTCGATCCCATCGATGACGGAGGAGGTTTGTTATTATTAAGTCATTGTCGGTGTCAAAACTGGCGGATCTCGGGTAGGGGGTCCAGAACTGTTCGTCTAGGATTGATGGTAACAGGAGACGGGGGACACAATGTTTACCCAGGTTCGGGCCCTCTCTGTGGAGGTAATACCCTACTTCCTGCTTGATTGATCTTGATGAATATGAGTATTACAAGAGTTGATCTACCACAAGATCGTAATGGCTAAACCCTAAAAGTCTAGCATGTATGACTATGGTAATGAGTATTCGGTCCTATAGACCTAACCCTTCGGTTTATATAGACACTGGAGGGATCTAGGGTTACATGAGGTCGGTTACAGAGAAAGGAATCTACATGTTTGATCGCCAAACTTGCCTTCCACCCCACGGTGAGTTCCATCTCGACACAGGTGTAGTCTTCGGTCTTCGTATTTTCACAGCCCATCAGTCCGGCCCATGACTAACAGGCCGGACGCCCGAGGACCCCTTAGTCCAGGACTCCCTCAGTAGCCTCTGAACCTGGCTTCAATGACAAGGTATCCGGTGTGCAGATCTGTCTTCGGCATTGCAAGGCGGGTTCCTCCTTCCGAACTCCTAGATAGTCTTCGGACGTATTGAACGTGTCCGTACCTATAACACACGCACCACACACAACCGCAAAGAGAATATAATATTCCACGATTCCCAACTGCTGACCACTTTTTGCAAGATGACATCTCATCTGTTCGGCCACTATATCAAACCGTTTTTGTCTGCCGTTCCACGTTTTGAGATGCGGTTTCCATTGGCATGTCTTGTCAAAGCAGAGATCGTGTCCCCTTATTGCGGGATTTTCATCAATGCGGGCATGGGTAACCCAATCATGCCGTTTGCACAGCCCTTGGGAATAGGCGAGTTTTAAGGTGAGTGGGGAGGCGCTTGATATTTACTGCCTTTATAAAGGGATAAGGATTCCCTTTCTTCACCCACGCCTTCTATCTCTGCCCTCGCATCCTCGAGCTCCAGCGCCCAAGTTCTCATCTTCTTTCTACTCAAGCTAGCACTCAACCATGTCCGGATCTAGAGCTGGAGGCAAGTGGATGGCCTCCTCCGTCAAGAAGAAGGACATCAAGGAGCTCCGGGAGGCTGGATACCTGGCCAAGGAGATCGCTCACCGACTCCCGGTTGTGATACAGATTGTCCCTACCCCAAAGCCCCATGAAAGGATTGTGTTTCTCACACACTTCGTCTGCGGGTTGGGATTTCCCCTCCACCCATTTGTCCATGGGCTCATGTTTTACTACGGGCTAGACTTCCATGACCTAGCCCCCATCTCTATCCTCAACATCTCGGCATTTATAGTCATGTTTGAGGCCTTTCTCCGCATCACACCGCACTTCGGCCTATGGCTGAAGACCTTCAATGTGAAGCCGAAGGTGGTGAGCGGCCAAGAAGCAGAATGCGAAGGCACCATGGTGGGCAAGATGCCCAATGTCGCCTGGCCCGAAGGCTCATTTGTGGAGACGGTGAAGTGGTGGCAGTCGGGGTGGTTCTATATCACCGAGCCGCGCGACACCAACTGGGCGGCGGCCCCCGAATTCCGATCCGGAGTTCCGATGCGGCTCACCTCCTGGCAGGAGAAGGGCCTGACCTAGGGTTCTTCGGACGAGCTAACTGGGCTCCATACATGCGTCTAGAACATGATAACCAAGAAAATCAAGCTCTTTAACGTGATCCAGGTTATGCTCATCCGCCGGGTCCTTCCATGCCAGCGCCGGAATTGCTATTTGTGGGAGTTAAATCCGGCCAACACCAGACGCTACTAGAGCTCTTCGGCACGACGCACGAAGACATCTGGAAACTGCTCTTTAAGGCCGATGAGACACCACCACCCACGACTGAGGACCGCGGGATTAGCTTAAAACGCCCGGCTAACTCGGTAAGTTCTTTCATGTTTTCAAGGTATACCCTTTACTGGCATATTTTGAGGAAGGAGCCTAAGCCTTTCAATTTTTTCAGGCCTCGATAGAGGTAGCGGGGCGAATTAACGGTCCGGCTCCGCTACCCGAGGATCAAGAATCCCCGATTCTGACGAAGATGCTGCTTCTGGTGCCTTATGAGGTGCCGAAGAAGAAGGCCAAGAAGAAGGCCAAGGGAGCCAAGAGTGGCCCTCGCCGAAAAGGCGCTTCGGACATGACGTCCGAAGACGACGAGTCTCATCCTTCCACCGCCGAAGACAATGGCGAGGAGGAGATAAAATCTCCCCCTAATTAGGGGAAGAGAAGGAGGACGGCGTCCACAAATCTGGAGGCGGAGGCGCCCAAGAGGGGGAAGCGCACCCTTGCGGATAACTCCGCGTGGGACGTCGACAGCAGTCCAGAGCGACCCCCTCGGACCAAGCCCCGGGCCGCATCGTAAGTACCAAAGAACTTGTGCACGTCCATATCTCCGCTTCATGGTACTAATATGTTAGGTTATGATATCGCAGTCCGGCCCACGACAGCCCCCCGCGGTCCTCATAAGGAGGTTCACTAGATTCAAAAGCGATGGCCAGCGAGTCTCCGCCGACCGCTCACTCTCCTCCGGCCAAAGGTCACTATGAGAAGGTGTCCCAAAGGACCTTCCCAGGCCAGGGAGAGGCTCAGGACTCCGTCAGGGTGGTGCCAGAGAATGATTCCCTGGCCGCCGGACCCATGGGGGAGGGAACCCCCATAGGGACCAGGGATGGGGGCCATATACAATTCGGCCCCTAGCCACATACCCTTCCGGAGACCCAAACGGTTCCGGGGTCAGCCGATCAGCCTTCCTCGAAAGGAGAAGGGGTGCCTGCTCTGCCGGTGACCTCTGTCCAACCAGAGGCACCAGATAATCTGTTGGATGCGCTACGAGGCGCTTCCATTGTGGATGAACACCGTATCCTTATGTGTTGGGGATATTAATACTGAGTATAAACCGTCCAGGAGGGGCCGGGTTATACCCATAATTGAAGGAAATATGCCCTAAAGGCAATAATAAAGTTATTATTTATTTCCTTACATCATGATAAATGTTTATTATTCATGCTAGAATTGTATTAACCGGAAACATAATACATGTGTGAATACATAGACAAACATAGTGTCACTAGTATGCCTCTACTTGACTAGCTCGTTGATCAAAGATGGTTATGTTTCCTAGCCATAGACATGAGTTGTCATTTGATTAACGGGATCACATCATTAGGAGAATGATGTGATTGACTTGACCCATTCCGTTAGCTTAGCACTCGATCGTTTAGTATGTTGCTATTGCTTTCTTCATGACTTATACATGTTCCTATGACTATGAGATTATGCAACTCCCGTTTACCGGAGGAACACTTTGTGCGCTACCAAACGTCACAACGTAACTGGGTGATTATAAAGGTGCTCTACAGGTGTCTCCAAAGGTACTTGGTGGGTTGGCGTATTTCGAGATTAGGATTTGCCACTTCGATTGTCGGAGAGGTATCTCTGGGCCCACTCAGTAATACACATCACTATAAGCCTTGCAAGCATTGTGACTAATGAGTTAGTTGCGGGATGATGTATTACGGAACGAGTAAAGAGACTTGCCGGTAACGAGATTGAACAAGGTATCGAGATACCGACGATCGAATCTCGGGCAAGTAACATATAGATGACAAAGGGAACAACGTATGTTGTTATGCGATCTGACCGATAAAGATCTTCGTAGAATATGTGGGAACCAATATGAGCATCCAGGTTCCGCTATTGGTTATTGACCGGAGGGGTGTCTCGGTCATGTCTACATAGTTCTCGAACCCGTAGGGTCCGCACGCTTAACGTTACGATGACAATTATATTATGAGTTTATATGTTTTGATGTACCGAAGGTTGTTCGGAGTCCCGGATGAGATCACGGACATGACTAGGAGTCTCGAAATGGTCGAGACATAAAGATTGATATATTGGAAGCCTATGTTTGGACATCGGAAGTGTTCCGGGTGAAATGGGCCTTAATGGGCCTAGGTGGAAGAGAGGAGAGGAGGCCAGGGCAGGGCCGCGCGCCCCTCCCTTCCAGTCCGAATAGGACAAGGTGAGGGGGGCGGCGCCCCCCTTCCTTCCTCCCCTCCACCTCTTCCCCCTTTCTCTCCTAGTCCAACATGGAATAGGAGGGGGAGTCCTACTCCCGGTAGGAGTAGGACTCCTCCTGGCGCACCTCTCCTCTAGGCCGGCCGAACCCCCCCTTGTTGCGTTATATACGGGGGTAGGGGGGCACCTCTAGACACACAATTGATCATTGATCTCTTAGCCGTGTGCGGTGCCCCCCTCCACCATATTACACCTCGATAATATCGTAGCAGTGCTTAGGCGAAGCCCTGCGTCGGTAGAACATCAACATTGTCACCACGCTGTCGTGCTGACAAAACTCTCCCTCAACACTCGGCTGGATCGGAGCTCGAGGGACGTCATCGAGCTGAACGTGTGCTGAACTCGGAGGTGCCGTGCGTTCCGTACTTGATCGGTCGGATCATGAAGACGCACGACTACATCAACCGCGTTGTGTTAAACGCTTCCGCTATCGGTCTACGAGGGTACGTGGACAACACTCTCCCCTCTCGTTGCTATGCATCACCATGATCTTGCGTGTGCGTAGAAATTTTTTGAAATTGCTACGTTCCCCAACAATAATGAGTTATTTATATTTGAAGCCCATGAAGACAAGGAGTATGGCGCTTTACGGAGGAGATCTAACACGGAGGCCCAGGGCTCAAAGGCGGATTTGGGCCTGTAGACATAAACCGCCATATGATATGTAACTTGTATTGTAAGATAAGAAAGGGTAGAAACTGAGCCGGACACGTTGATGAGTCGGCCTCGGGATTCTGTAAACCGTCGGGCGTTAACCTGTGTATATAAAGGGACGACCCGCGGCGGTTTAGGGACAAGAAACAACAACTCAAGAGCCAGGCATAGCGGATTCGCTCCCTGGTCATTGAAACCCTAGCAATTCCACATCAACTAGATTAGGCCTTTACCTTCACCGTAAGGGGACGAACCAGTATAAACTCCTTGTGTCCTTTGTCCCTCTTTAACCCCTTTAAGCTAACCCGTTGCGATGGCTCCATGACTAAGTCCTTTCACTAGGACATCTGCCATGAAAAAACCACGACAGTTGGCGCCCACCGTGGGGCTATCGCACGATGGTTTCGAGTTCTTAGAGGGCAGCTTCAAAGGGCTCAAGGGATACGTTGTTGGCCGGATGATCAAGAGTCGTCGCGGCAAGCTCTACATCGACAACACAGGCTGGGGCCCCGAGGCCGGATCAATCGAGTACGGGTACCGGGCCCCCTTCGGCGGTATTCCTGTCTTCATTGGCAAGATTGGCGAGCCGGGCACTGAGCCGGATATCTGCACCGACATCGTCAAAATGGCTCAGTGTGCGAGACCCGCCCGGGCTCAACCCGCCATGAAGCGTGCCTTTGTGGGAGTCATCCACGGAGCGAAATCTGAGGTTAGATCGGCATCTGGTGGTGAAACCGTCGTCTACTCTGATGACGAGTCATCTACCGGAGAGACCGAGTCGTTGTACCAGCTGCAAGACGGCCGGTTTGGGGCTGTTCCGATGGCGACAGTATTGCGGACCCCTTCGATCCGCCAAGCTGGGTTGCGATCTTCATGGCGTGTACGCAGCCTACGCAGCACTCTTCGACTGCAACGGCGATGATTTCCGGATCAATAGCGGCGACAGCAGCCGGGGCAGGAGGCCTTGTGCGACCGCCGGCTCAGCTTTTGTCTGACTTATTTGACGCTTTGGCAGCGCTGCTAGCGGAAGTTAACCCGGCGAATCAGGAGGAGCATAACGAGAAAATCGCGAAGGTGAAGGATCAGATAACTCAAGCCAAGGCAGACCTGGCAGCTGAGGATACCAGGATAGCTGCAGAGCGGGCCGAGTTGGATGCACAGGCTTACCGGCTTATGTTAGATCAGAACGCGTCAAATGATGTCATGAGGAGAAGGTACCAATCCCATCTACCTCTGGTTTATGAGGCAAGGAATCTCTTTGACACGCCAGGAGCAGGAACCAGTAACCCGCCCGTGGTAAACCGGGTGGAGGCACCTGGAATGGGAGTGCCAGTTCAGTCACGTTCGATGGACCCACCTCGTCAGAACAATGTCCTGCCGCAGCACGTCTCAACGCCTCCGGGTCATTACTCTAACCCATTGGATAACATAGTCGCCGTCGCTTCATGATTGGTATCTCTCCCAATCAAAGGTGAGTCCCCAGTAGCGGTCGAGACACGATGGGCAACAGAGCTCCTTCAGACGGCTTTGACTCAGCAGCAGGCTTATTCATACATCCGCGAGAGGATTCATTCTACTCCCCGCCCAAGCCGGAGTTACAGCAGGCGTATGGATGAACCGGCCGTGTCGAGCAGTCCGCGGAATCGTAACCCACCTCGAGGGCATAATCCGGCGGGCGGTGGTGCTAATGCTCAGGATGTGGTGGATCATGGCAGGGCACGTTGAGAAGCCGAGGTAGCAGCACAGTACGTGGCCCGTCAGCTTACTCCAGTTCGTCCAACAACTTCGGTGGAACCAGGAGTTACCTCCAGTTCCTTGGGAGTGTCGTGCCTTGTCCCGGCTCTACGTAATGTACGACTGCCCAAGGATTTCAACGGTCAACGTAAAGTGCCCAATTACACTGCCGACTTGTCCCCCGAGTCATGGGTCGAAAGTTATGAGATGGCGATGGAGATGCTGGATGTGGATGATGCGGCATGTGCTAAATATTTCACCATGATGTTGGAGGGAACAGCTCGCACTTGGTTGAAAAACTTGCCAGCTAACTCCATTAGGTCATGGGCCGAATTAAGGGCCCGGTTTATTCAGAATTTCAAGGACATGTGCAAATAGCCCATGTCAATTATGGACTTAGTTGCCTGTGTCCAAGAGGAAGGAGAATCAACAACCCATTGGGTGCGCCGGGTTTCGGAAATTTTGCATTCATCGGACTGCATCAACGCTGATACAGCAGTTTTAACGTTGGAAGGCAATTGCCGGTTCGCACCTCTAAAGCTAAACTTGGGATGGCTGAAGCGTCATTGCAATGACATGGGGACGCTTATGGCAGCTCTGGTTAAGTATGCTGACTCTGATAGTACCAAGGACCCAGAGTCTGATGATCAAAATCCGGAAAGGGAAAGAAGAGTGACAGCACCAAAGGGCAGCAACATAACCCAGCAGGGCGTGGAAACAACGGTAAGCGTAAAGCGGATAATAGTTTAGATTTTGTGGCTAACACCAACACGAAGGATAATGGTCAGCGCCGTAAGGGTAAACCGCCCCCGCAGGGGGGAGGATCAGGTCCCAATCTTGAGCGCCTGTTAAACCAGCCTTGCCCAGAGCACGGGTCGTGAGAAAGGCCAGCCACGCACCTCTGGAAGGATTGCTTTATTATGCGGGAGTTTAAAAATTCGGATCTTTTCCGATATGATCATGGACCGTCCGGCGGTTCAGGACCCGGTTCTCATGGGCCGGGTTATGGTCGAAATAGTTCTGGCTAAGGATTTCAGGGTAATCAAAGCGGACATGGCAATCAAGGCAATCAGGGCAACCAGGGTGGTTATAATCATCTGGGTAATCAACAGCAGCAGCAGCAGTCGGGTTACCAGAGCAAACCGAAGCAGTTGAATAGTGGGCAGTATCATGTCTTCACCACTAGCCTGTGCAAGCACGATCAGAAGCTTCATAAAAGGGCAGTGAACTCCGTTGAACTGGCGGTGCCCCGTTACTTGCGCTGGTCTGAACAACCCATTGTGTGGAGTCGAGAGGATCATCCACCCTAGGTTGATAATCCGGGTCATCTGGCATTGGTGGTGGCGCCTCAGGTTGGAGGGTATAAGTTCACCAAGGTGCTCATGGATGGAGGGAGCAGTATCAATATTCTTTATTATGAAACCTTCCGTCGCATGGGGTTGACGGATAACAATCTTAAACCGTCAAACACCGTTTTTCATGGTGTGGCGCCTGGTAAATCGGCGTATCCAGTTGGTAAGATAGCTCTGGAGGTTGCTTTTGGGGATGATCATGATTCAAGATCAGAGACATTGACCTTTGAAGTGGTAAAAATCAAGAGCCCGTAACATGCCTTGTTTGGGCGGCCGGCTTATGCTAAGTTTATGGCAAGGCCCTGTTATGTTTATCTGTAGCTCAAGATGCCGGCTCATAAGGGGACCATCATGGTACATGGGAGCCGTAAGATCGCTTTGGAATGTGAAGAAGGTGATGCGGCTTATGCTAAGTGGGTTTGTGCAACAGAGGAGTTGAAGTTCTACAAGGACAATGTTGATCCGGCGGATCTGACTTCTTTGAAAAAGCCAACTACGGAGCATGATCCGGGCTTGAAGTTTAAATCGGCTGATGGGACTAAGCTGGTTGATTTTGTGCCTGGCGATTCATCCAAGCAGTTTAGCATCAGCGCTAACATGGATCCAAAATAGGAAGGCGCGCTCATCGAGTTCATCCGTGAGAAGCAGGACATCTTTGCATGGAAACCTTCTGACATGCCACGTGTACCGAGGGAACTCGCTGAGCACACTCTTAACATCGATCCCAAATTTGAACCAGTCAAGCAGTCTCTCCGCCGCTTCAATGAAGAAAGATGCAAGTCCATTGGCGAGGATGTAGCCAGGCTCTTGGCGGTTGGGTTTATCATTGAGGTATTTCATCCTGAGTGGTTGGCTAATCCGGTGCTAGTACTAAAGAAGAACGGCACTTGGCGTATGTGTGTGGACTACACAGATTTGAACAAGGCTCGTCCGGCAGATCCTTTTGCTCTCCCTCGTATTGATCAAATCATTGATGCTACGGCGGGTTGTGAGCGTTTGAGCTTTCTGGATGCTTACTCCGGTTATCATCAGATCAAAATGGCAGTTAAGGACCAGGAGAAGACGGCTTTTATATCTCCCTTTGGAGCCTTCTGCTATGTGTCTATGCCTTTTGGGCTTAAGAGTGCCCGGGCGACTTATCAGCGCTGTGTGTAGAATTGTCTTCATAGTCAGATTGGGCGTAATGTTCATGCTTATGTGGATGATATTGTAGTGAAGTCCAGGAAGGAGGAGACGTTAATAGACGATTTGAAGGAAACTTTTGAGAGCCTCCGGGTTTTTAAAATGATGCTTAATCCGGCTAAGTATGTCTTTGGTGTACCGGCAGCAAGCTCTTGGGCTTTCTGGTGTCTAACAGGGGCATTGAAGCTAATCCGGAAAAGATCAAGGCTATTACGTCTCTGGCTAAACCGGCGTGTGTCAACGACGTTCAACGACTGGCGGGCTGGATTGCAGCGCTGAGCCGGTTTATCAGCCGGTTAGGAGAGAAAGCAATCCCGCTGTATCGGATGATGAAGAACACAGATAATTTTGTCTGGAGTGATGCTGCCAACGCGGCGTTTGAAGGTTTGAAGAAGCTGTTAGCCGAGCCACCGATCCTTGCTGCTCCGGTTGATAAGGAGCCGCTGTTGTTGTACGTGGCTGCTAATGCCCGGGCAGTTAGTGTGGCCATTGTGGTGGAGCGCAAGGAGGCTGGAAAGGAATATCCGGTTCAACGGCCGGTTTATTATATCAGTGAAGTGCTTATTGAGTCCAAGGAGAGGTACCCACATTGGCAGAAGCTGGTGTATGGAGTTTTCATGGCGAGCCGGAAGCTTAAACAATATTTTCAGGGTCATCCTATCACTGTGGTCAGTTCTGCCCCTTGGGGAGATATAATCCAAAACAGGGAAGCAATTGGCCAGGTTGCCAAATGGGCTATTGAGCTTGGACCTCACGGGTTAAAATATATGCCCCGGACGGCAATCAAATCTCAGGCACTTGTGGATTTCATCAATGACTGGACAGAGTTACAAGCGCCGAAAGAAAAGCCGGATCATACTTATTGGACTATTCATTTCGATGGGTCCAGGCAATTGGAGGGCTCGGGGGCTGGAGTCGTGTTAACTTCCCCACGAGGTGATAATTTTTGTTATGTTCTCCGTTTAATGTTCCCTTGCACTAATAATGCAGTTGAATATGAGGCTTTACTCCATGGTCTTCGGATGGCTAAGGAGATGAACTTAAGCCGGGTTAAGTGCTTCGGTGACTCTGACCTGGTGGCTCAACAAGTGTCTGGTACTTGGGATTCCAAGGATCCGCTCATGGCAGCATATCGTCGAGAGGTGGATATTATTGCTGGTCACTTCAAAGGTTATCAGGTTGACCATGTGGACCGGCGACAGAACGAAGCGGCGGACGCTTTAAGTCATTTGGGTTCCCAACGTAAACCGGTTCCACCCAATGTTTTTCTGGATGTTTTACATAACCCGTGGGTCAAACTCCCAACAGAGGAGGATTTGGCTGTTCCCGATCCGGAGATTCAGTTGGTGGCGGCTCTTCATATCATCCCAGATTGGACGGTCCCATATTCGGCATATATGAACCGGGGCGAGTTCCCGGAGGATGAAACTTTGGCCAGGCAGATAATCCGGCGGTCCTAGTCAATGACTATTGTCAATGGAGAGTTACATCATTGCAGTGTGATAGGGGCGTTTCAGCATTGTGTGTCTCCTGAAGAAGGCCGTGAGATTTTGCGTGAGATGCACGAAGGAGATTGTGGTCACCACGCCGGTTCAAAGTCTCTGGTGGCAAAGGCTTTTCGTCACAGTTTCTATTGGCTGACGGCTCATGCCGATGATGAGGACTTAGTCAAAAAGTGTGACGGCTGTCAAAAATTCTCACGGCGCGCTCATGTACCGGCTCAAGAGTTGAGGATGATTCCAATCACTTGGCCGTTTGCGGCTTGGGGGCTGGATATGGTTGGGCCCTTTAAGAGATCTAAGGATAAGAAGACCCACCTTCTAGTGGCGGTTGATAAGTTCACTAAGTGGGTGGAGGCAGAGCCAGTCAGTAAGTGTGATGCAGCTACGGCGGTTCAATTCATCAAGAAGGTGTTTTTCCGGTTTGGTTTTCCACACAACATTATAACTGATAATGGCACTAATCTGTCCAAGGGTGCTATGAATGAATTTTGTCAACGTGAACACATCCGGCTTGACGTATCATCAGTGGCTCACCCCTAGTCTAATGGTCAAGAGGAGGGAGCCAATCAAGAGATCCTGAGAGGCATCAAGCCACGGCTCATGGTTCCTTTACAACGGACACCGGGTTGTTGGGTGGAGGAGTTACCTTCTATGTTAAGGAGCATCAATACCACACCCAACAAATCTACGTGTTACACGCCTTTTTTCATGGTTTACGGTGCAGAGGCGGTTCTCCCTAGTGACATCCGTCATGACTTGCCCCGTGTGGTGGCTTATGTCGAAACTGAAGGAAATATGCCCTAGAGGCAATTATAAAGTTATTATTTATTTCCTTATATCTTGATAAATGTTTATTATTCATGCTAGAATTGTATTAACCGGAAACATAATACATGTGTGAATACATAGACAAACATGAGCATCCAGGTTCCGCTATTGGTTATTGACCGGAGAGGTGTCTTGGTCATGTCTACATAGTTCTCGAACCCGTAGGGTCCGCGCGCTTAACGTTACGATGACAGTTATCTTATGAGTTTATATGTTTTGATGTACGGAAGGTTGTTCGGAGTCCCGGATGTGATCACAGACATGACAAGGAGTCTCGAAATGGTCCAGACATAACGATTGATATATTGGAAGCCTATGTTTGGACATCGGAAGTGTTCCGGGTGAAATCGGGATTTTTCCGGAGTACCGGGAGGTTACCGGAACCCCCCGCTAACTTAATGGGCCTTATTGGGCCTAGGTGGAAGAGAGGAGAGGAGGCCAGGGCAGGGCCGCGCGCCCCTCCCCCCAGTCCGAATAGGACAAGGAGAGGGGGGCGGCGCCCCCCCCCTTCCTTCCTCCCCTCCACCTTTTCCGCCTTCCTCTCCTAGTCCAACATGGAAAAGGGGGGGAGTCCTACTCCCGGTAGGAGTAGGACTCCTCCTGGCGTGCCTCTCCTCCCTTGGCCGGCGGCCTCCCCCTTGCACCTTTATATACGGGGGCAGGGGGCACCTCTAGACACACAATTGATCAACGATCTTTTAGCCGTGTGCGGTGCCCCCCTCCACCATATTACACCTCGATAATATCGTAGCGGTGCTTAGGCGAAGCCCTGCGTCGGTAGAACATCATCATCGTCACCACGCCGTCGTGCTGACGAAACTCTCACTCAACACTCGGCTGGATCGGAGTTCGAGGGACGTCATCAAGCTGAACGTGTGCTGAACTCGGAGGTGCCGTGCGTTCGGTACTTGATCGGTCGGATCGTGAAGATGTACGACTACATCAACCGCGTTGTGTTAACGCTTCCGCTTTCGGTCTACGAGGGTACGTGGACAACACTCTCCCCTCTCATTGCTATACATCACCATGATCTTGCGTGTGCGTAGGAAATTTTTTTAAATTACTACGTTCCCCAACAGTGGCATCCGAGCCTGGTTTTATGCGTTGATGTTATGCACGAGTAGAACACAAGTGAGTTGTGGGCGATATAAGTCATACTGCTTACCAGCATGTCATACTTTGGTTCAGCGGTATTGTGAGATGAAGCGGCCCGGACCGACATTATGCGTACGCTTACGCGAGACTGGTTTCACCGTTGCGAGCACCCGTTGCTTAAAGGTGACTGGCGGGTGTCTGTCTCTCTCACTTTAGTTGAACCAAGTGTGGCTACGCCCGGTCCTTGCGAAGGTTAAAACAGCACCAACTTGACAAACTATCGTTGTGGTTTTGATGCGTAGGTAAGAACGGTTCTTGCTAAGCCCGTAGCAGCCACGTAAAACTTGCAACAACAAAGTAGAGGACGTCTAACTTGTTTTTGCAGGGCATGTTGTGATGTGATATGGTCAAGACATGATGCTATATTTTATTGTATGAGATGATCATGTTTTGTAACCGAGTTATCGGCAACTGGCAGGAGCCATATGGTTGTCGCTTTATTGTATGCAATGCAACCGCCATGTAATTGTTTTACTTTATCACTAAGCGGTAGCGATAGTCGTAAAAGCAATAGTTGGGAGACGACAACGATGCTACGATGGAGATCAAGGCGTTGCGCCGGTGACGATGGTGATCCTGACGGTGCTTCAGAGATGGAGATCACAAAGCACAAGATGATGATGGCCATATCATATCACTTATATTGATTGCATGTGATGTTTATCTTTTATGCATCTTATCTTGCTTTGATTGACGGTAGCATTATAAGATGATCTCTCACTAAAATTTCAAGATAAAAGTGTTCTCCCTGAGTATGCACCGTTGCCAAAGTTCGTCGTGCCCAGACACCACGTGATGATCGGGTGTGATAAGCTCTACATCCATCTACAACGGGTGCAAGCCAGTTTTGCACACGCAGAATACTCAGGTTAAACTTGACGAGCCTAGCATATGCAGATATGGCCTCGGAACACTGAGACCGAAAGGTCGAGCGTGAATCATATAGTAGATATGATCAACATAGTGATGTTCACCATTGAAAACTACTCCATTTCACGTGATGATCGGTTATGGTTTAGTTGATTTGGATCACGTAATCACTTAGATGATTACAGAGATGTCTATCTAAGTGGTAGTTCTTAAGTAATATGATTAATAGAACTTAAATTTATCATGAACTTAGTACCTGATAGTATCTTCCTTGTCTATGTCAATTGTAGATAGATGGCCCGTGATGTTGTTCCGTTGAATTTTAATGCGTTCCTTGAGAAAGCAAAGTTGAAAGATGATGGTAGCAATTACACGGACTGGGTCCGTAACTTGAGGATTATCCTCATTGCTGCACAGAAGAATTACGTCCTGGAAGCACCGTTGGGTGCCAGGCCACCTGCAAGAGCAACACCAGAAGGTATGAACGTCTGGCAGAGCAAAGCTGATGACTACTCAATAGTTCAGTGTGCCATGCTTTACGGCTTAGAACCGGGTCTTCAACGACGTTTTGAACGTCATGGAGCATATGAGATGTTCCAGGAGTTGAAGTTAATATTTCAAGCAAATGCCTGGATTGAGAGATATGAAGTCTCCAATAAGTTCTACAGCTGCAAGATGGAAGAGAATAGTTCTGTCAGTGAGCATATACTCAAAATGTCTGGGTATAATAATCACTTGATTCAACTGGGAGTTAATCTTCCGGATGATAGCCTCGTTGACAGAATTCTTCAATCACTGCCACCAAGCTACAAGAGCTTCGTGATGAACTATAACATGCAAGGGATGAATAAGACAATTCCCGAGCTCTTCGCAATGCTAAAGGGAGCGGAGGTAGAAATCAAAAAGGAGCATCAAGTGTTGATGGTCAGTAAGACCACTAGTTTCAAGGAAAAGGGCAAAGGGAAGAAAGAAGGGGAACTTCAAGAAGAATAGCAACCAAGTTGCTGTTCAAGAGAAGAAACCCAAATCTGGACCTAAGCTTGAAACTGAGTGCTTTTACTGCAAGCAGACTGGTCACTGGAAACGGAACTGCCCCAAGTATTTGGCGGATAAGAAGGATGGCAAGGTGAACAAAGGTATATGTGGTATACATGTTATTGATGTGTACCTTACCAGAGCTCGCAGTAGCACCTGGGTATTTGATACTGGTTCTGTTGCTAATATTTGCAACTCGAAACAGGGACTACGGATTAAGCGAACACTGGCCAAGGACGAGGTGACGATGCGCGTGGGAAACGGTTCCAAAGTCAGTGTGATCGCCGTCGGCACGCTACCTCTACATCTACCTTCGGGATTAGTATTAGACCTTAATGATTGTTATTTTGTGCCAGCGTTGAGCATGAACATTATATCTGGATCTTGTTTAATGCGAGACGATTATTCATTTAAATCAGAGAATAATGGTTGTTCTATTTATATGAGTAATGTCTTTTGTGGTCATGCACCCTTGAAGAGTGGTCTATTTTTAATGAATCTCGGTAGTAGTGACACACATATTCATAATGTCGAAGCCAAAAGATGCAGATTTGATAATGATAGTGCAACTTATTGGTGGCACTGCCGTTTAGGTCATATCGGTGTAAAGCGCATGAAGAAACTGCATAATGATGGACTTTTGGAATCACTTGATTATGAATCACTTGGTACTTGCGAACCGTGTCTCATGGGCAAGATGACTAAAACACCGTTCTCCGGAACTATGGAGAGAGCAACTGATTTGTTGGAAATCATACATATAGATGTATGTGGTCCGATGAATATTGAGGCTCGTGGCGGATATCGTTATTTTCTCACCTTCACAGATGATTTAAGCAGATATGGGTATATCTACTTAATGAAACATAAGGCTAAAACATTTGAAAAGTTCAAAGAATTTTAGAGCGAAGTTGAAAATCATGTTAACAAGAAAATAAAGTTTCTACGATCAGATCGTGGAGGAGAATATTTGAGTTACGAGTTTGGCCTACATTTGAAACAATGCGGAATAGTTTCGCAACTCACGCCACCCGGAACACCACAGCGTAATGGTGTGTCCGAACGTCGTAATCGTACTTTACTAGATATGGTGCGATCTATGATGTCTCTTACTGATTTACCGCTATCGTTTTGGGGTTATGCTTTAGGGACGGCTGCATTCACTCTAAATAGGGCACCATCGAAATCCGTTGAGACGACGCCTTACGAACTATGGTTTGGCAAGAAACCAAAGTTGTCGTTTCTTAAAATTTGGTGTTGCGATGCTTATGTGAAGAAACTTCAACCTAATAAGCTCGAACCTAAATCGGAGAAATGTGTCTTCATAGGATACCCAAAGGAGACTGTTGGGTACACCTTCTATCACAGATCCGAAGGCAAGACATTCGTTGCTAAGAATGGATCCTTTCTAGAGAAGGAGTTTCTCTCGAAAGAAGTGAGTGGGAGGAAAGTAGAACTTGATGAGGTAACTTTACCTGCTCCCTTATTGGAAAGTAGATCATCACAGAAACCAGTTTCTGCGACACCTACACCAATTAGTGGGGAAGTTAATGATAATGATCATGAAACTTCAGATCAAGTTATTACTGAACCTCGTAGGTCAACCAGATTAAGATCCGCACCAGAGTGGTACGGTAATCCTGTTCTGGAGGTTATGTTACTAGACCATGACAAACCTACGAACTATGAAGAAGCAATGGTGAGCCCAGATTCCGGAAAATGGCTTGAAGCCATGAAATCCGAGATGGGATCCATGTATGAGAACAAAGTATGGACTTTGGTTGACTTGCCCGATGATCGGCAAGCCATTGAAAATAAATGGATCTTCAAGAAGAAGACTGACGCTGACGGTAATGTTACTGTCTATAAAGCTTGACTTGTTGCGAAAGGTTTTCTACAAGTTCAAGGGATTGACTACGATGAGACCTTCTCACCCGTAGCGATGCTTAAGTCTGTCCGAATCATGTTAGCAATTGCTGCATTTTATGATTATGAAATTTGGCAAATGGATATAAAAACTGCATTCCTGAATGGATTTCTGGAAGAAGAGTTGTATATGATGCAACCAGAAGGTTTTGTCGATCCAAAGGGAGCTAACAAAATGTGCAAGCTCCAGTGATCCATTTATGGACTGGTGCAAGCCTCTCGGAGTTGGAATAAACGCTTTGATAGTGTGATCAAAGCATTTGGTTTTATAGAAACTTTTGGAGAAGCCTGTATTTACAAGAAAGTGAGTGGGAGCTCAGTTGCATTTTTGATATTATATGCGGATGACATATTGCTAATTGGAAATGATATAGAATTTCTGGATAGCATAAAGGGATACTTGAATAAGAGTTTTTCAATGAAAGACCTCGGTGAAGCTGCATATATATTGGGCATCAAGATCTATAGAGATAGATCAAGACGCTTAATTGGACTTTCACAAAGCACATACCTTGACAAAGTTTTGAAGAAGTTCAAAATGGATGAAGCAAAGAAAGGGTTGTCGCCTGTATTACAAGGTGTGAATTGAGTAAGACTCAATGCCCGACCACTACAGAAGATAGAGAGAAGATGAAAGATGTTCCCTATGCTTCAGCCATAGGCTCTATCATGTATGCAATGTTGTGTACCAGACCTGATGTGTGCCTTGCTATAAGTTTAGCAGGGAGGTACCAAAGTAATCCAGGAGTGAATCATTGGGCAGCGGTCAAGAACATCCTGAAATACCTGAAAAGGACTAAGGATATGTTTCTTGTTTATGGAGGTGACAAAGAGCTCATCGTAAATGGTTACGTTGATGCAAGCTTTGACACTGATCCGGACGATTCTAAATCGCAAACCGGATACGTGTTTACATTGAACGCTGGAGCTGTCAGTTGGTGCAGTTCTAAGCAAAGTGTCGTGGCGGGTTCTACGTGTGAAGCAAAGTACATAGCTGCTTCGGAAGCAGCAAATGAAGGAGTCTAGATGAAGGAGTTCATATCCGATCTAGGTGTTATACCTAGTGCATCGGGACCAATGAAAATCTTTTGTGACAATACTGGTGCAATTGCCTTAGCAAAGGAATCCAGATTTCACAAGAAAACCAAGCACATCAAAAGACGCTTCAATTCCATCCGGGATTTAGTCCAGGTGGGAGACATAGAAATTTGCAAGATACATACGGATCTGAATGTTGCAGAACCGTTGACTAAGCCTCTTCCACGAGCAAAACATGATCAGCACCAAGACTCCATGGGTGTAAGAATCATTACTGTGTAATCAAGATTATTGACTCTAGTGCAAGTGGGAGACTGAAGGAAATACGCCCTAGAGGCAATAATAAAGTTATTATTTATTTCCTTATATCATGATAAATGTTTACTATTCATGCTAGAATTGTATTAACCAGAAACATAATACATGTGTGAATACATAGACAAACAAAGTGTCACTAGTATGCCTCTACTTGACTAGCTCGTTGATCAAAGATGGTCATGTTTCCTAGCCATAGACATGAGTTTTCATTTGATTAACGGGATCACATCATTAGGAGAATGATGTGATTGACTTGACCCATTCCGTTAGCTTAGCACTCAATCGTTTAGTATGTTGCTATTGCCTTCTTCATGACTTATGCATGTTCCTATGACTATGAGATTATGCAACTCCCGTTTACCGGAGGAACACTTTGTGTGCTACCAAACGTCACAACGTAACTGGGTGATTATAAAGGTGCTCTACAGGTGTCTCCAAAGGTACTTGTTGGGTTGGCGTATTTCGAGATTAGGATTTGTCACTCCGATTGTCGGAGAGGTATCTCTGGGCTCACTCAGTAATACACATCACTATAAGCCTTGCAAGCATTGTGACTAATGAGTTAGTTGCGGGATGATGTATTACGGAACGAGTAAAGAGACTTGCCGGTAATGAGATTGAACTAGGTATCGAGATACCGACGATCGAATCTCGGGCAAGTAACATACCGATGACAAAGGGAACAACGTATGTTGTTATGCGGTCTGACCGATAAAGATCTTCGTAGAATATGTGGGAACCAATATGAGCATCCTGGTTCCGCTATTGGTTATTGACCGGAGAGGTGTCTCAGTCATGTCTACATAGTTGTCGAACCCGTAGGGTCCGCACGCTTAACGTTATGATGACAGTTATACTATGAGTTTATATGTTTTGATGTACCGAAGGTTGTTCGGAGTCCCGGATGTGATCAAGGACATGACGAGGAGTCTCGAAATGGTCGAGACATAAAGATTGATATATTGGAAGCCTATGTTTGGACATCGGAAGTGTTCCGGGTGAAATCGGGATTTTTCAGGAGTACCGGGAGGTTACCGGAACCCCCCGGTAACTTAATGGGCCTTATTGGGCCTAGGTGGAAAAGAGGAGAGGAGGCCTGGGCAGGGCCGCGCGCCCCTCCCCCCCCCCCCAGTCCGAATAGGACTAGGAGAGGGGGGCGGCGCCCCCCTTCCTTCCTCCCCTCCACCTTTTCGCCTTCCTCTCCTAGTCCAACATGGAAAAGCGGGGAGTCCTACTCCCGGTAGGAGTAGGACTCCTCCTGGGGCGCCTCTCCTCCCTTGGCCGGCGGCCTCCCCCTTGCACCTTTATATACGGGGGCAAGGGCGCACCTCTAGACACACAATTGATCAACGATCTTTTAGCCGTGTGCGGTGCCCCCCTCCACCATATTACACCTCGATAATATCATAGCGGTGCTTAGGCAAAGCCCTGCGTCGGTAGAACATCATCATCGTCACCACGCCGTCGTGCTGATGAAACTCTCCCTCAACACTCGGCTGGATCGGAGTTTGAGGGACGTCATCGAGCGGAACGTGTGCTGAACTCGGAGGTGCCGTGCGTTCGGTACTTGATCGGTCGGATCGTGAAGACGTACGACTACATCAACCGCATTGTGTTAATGCTTCCGCTTTCGGTCTACGAGGGTACGTGGACAACACTCTCCCCTCTCGTTGCTATACATCACCATGATCTTGCGTGTGCGTAGGAAATTTTTTGAAATTACTACGTTCCCCAACAGAAACTGACAATGAGAAGGCATGACAAGAATCACTTGACCTGTTATTTGTGGAGCGTGACATTGCAGCGGCTCGTTCGGCGATTTACCAGCAAGATCTGCGTCGCTATCACAGCCGCCGGGTTAGAACCAGAACTTTTCAAGAAGGCAATCTGGTGCTCCGACCCATCCAGGATCAGACTGATATGGACAAGTTATCCCCACCTTGGGAAGGGCCCTTTGTGGTCAGCAAGAATCTGCATAACGGGTCATACTACCTTATCGATGTTCGAGAGCACAAAGACTCACGAAATCGGAGGAGGAGACCCACCGGCCGTGGAATATCGCTCATCTTCGGCCGTACTATACTTGAGCCACAGGGTCTTCTTATGTACATAGTTATGACAATGTATATATTATGATCAATATAATAAACCGGAGCCTCAGATAAAGCGGGGTCTCTATTGTTTTTCTTACATCATGTGTGATTACATGGGGGCTTCTGTTTATAAAGCAGAGTCCTATTGACCCATTGATCCGGCTTATAAAGCCATATATATAAAAAATCACTTGGGGGCTTGGTCGTATTCGAATCATAGCTACACCTCTTGATCGGCGTAAGGCCACCAGGGAAATCACTTGGGGGCTTGGTCGTATTCAAACCATACACTACTGGAATCAACTTCTTTGTCGTCCGCCAGGTCTTTGCCGTCCGCCAGCTGACGGCAAAGAGCCTCTTTGTCGTCCGCTTCCACAAAGCGGACGGCAAAAAAAGGGCAGATGGCAAAAATGCTATTTCTCGTCAGCTCCATCTTTGTCGTCGGCCAGCTGACGGCAAAGATCTATAAGATAGACGACAAAGAGCCAGGTGGGCCCCACAGGACACGGCGTGCTAGGTCAGATTCTTTGCCGTCCGCTAGCGGCCGGCAAAAGAGGTGATTACTTTGCCGTCTGCTAGCGGACGGCAATGTTAGTCCTTTGTCGTCTGCTTGCGGACGGCAAAGAGAAGACGTGGGCCAGCCCTAACGGTGGCCCTCGTTGCCGTCGGCTAACCGATGGCAAAGAAGGTCCACTTAACGGGCAGAGCCGTCTCCCCCCTCTCTCTTTCTGTCTCTCCCTCCCTCTCGTGCGCCTGCCTTCTCCTCTGTCGCCGTCGCCGGCCATCCCCACCCCGTCGCCCCGCCGCGCCCCGTCGCCCTGCCGCCCCGCAGCGTCCCATCGCCGGAGTGGCCTGCGTCGGGCCGCCCCTGTGCCGGACCCCTCCCCGAGGTCCCTGCGCCACCCCGCCCTGCTGCCGTCCTCCTCCCCGCGGCCCCTGCGCCACCCCGCCCAACCGGTCCATCTCGCCGGAGCAACAGGTAAATTTTTTCTGTTTTTTTCCTATTTTTTTGTTCTCTATTTTCTTGATTTGTTTTAGGTTAGTTCTAGGTTTAATTAGGTGTAGTTTTGAGTTTTTACGTTTAGGTTAGTGCTAGGTTTAGGTGTACTTTTGAGTTTTTAGGTTTTGGTTAGTGCTAGGTTTAAGAAGAGGAAAAAGGAGAAGAAGAAGAAGAAGAAGAAGAAGAAGAAGAAGAAGAAGAAAAGGAAAAAAGAGAGAAGAAGAAGAAGAAGAAAAAGAGGGTTCCTCGGTGTCGATGGTACCCTAAATAGCAAGTATCGTCAGTGCGAGGTACATGTGGTCGTCGGTGTCGAATACTACATCCACGTCCCACAAGTGACACAAGGGTCCTGCGTCTAGCAGCAACAGTTCTCGGCGACGATGGCGGTCGAACACCATTGCAAATTTGTCCGGCAGCCTCGGAGTTGACGATTGAAAGCTAAGTGTTGAAACTTGAAACACCCAAACTAACTCAAGTCGGTTTGGTTGTTTGAAATTTCAAAACTTGTCTTTAATCCTCATCGCAGAGGCTGCCAGACAAATTCGCCAAGGTGTTCGACCGTCATCGGCCACCAGAACTATTGTTGCGGGACGCCGGGCGCCGGCTTCGCTTGTGGATGTGGATCTAGTGTTCAACGCCGATTGCCTCATGTACCTTGCACCGATGGTAGTTGCTATTTAGTTTACCCGGGGACGAGCGGGTTAGAGGGTTCCTCGGTGTCGATGGTACCGTAAATAGCAAGTATCGTCAGTGCGAGGTACATGTGGCCGTCGGTGTCGAATACTTGCTATGTTACTGATCTTTCGATTTAAATATGCAGGTATTTCGTTGCGTTCGTTGGCTGGTGAGCACAAATGACATCTCCTCCTCCCCCTTCATTTGCTTTGTTCCGGTCTTCGTGCCGATGAAACTTGCTAGCTATAGGTGTCAATCATCAATATGTGTAACCACTATGCGTCTCCCGTTCGAAAGGGTTACATCTATAAATATGCATGCATTTGCATATTTATAATCGTGATTCTTTCGAATTGTCCAACGTTATCCATGGACAGCCCGAGTATGTGTAGACTGGGTTCGTTTTCCCATATGCTCAGCTCCGGATCCGATGCAGAATTTCGTCAGTGCCTCCCTGTTGTTCTCCGGGTACACATTGTCTCTGCTTATTGCCGAGACGTGTATCAGGAGAACAGCGGGGAGGTGCTGCCGAAATTTTGCGTCGGATCCGGAGCAGAGCATGGGAAAACAAACCCGATCTACACATACTCGGGTGGGATTAGGACCTATCTTTACCTATTAGCGTGTAGGTTGCATGGACGTAATAAAATTAACAAACTCCATTAACTGTGGATATGGTTTGCTTAATTATGTATATATTTCTTGTGTGTCCAGTAGGAAGTCAATATGAGTGATCGTGCATGGATGTACATCGGTTACACTAGTCAGAAAGTTTGGACCGAGGAATGGTTAACAAAAACCAAGGGGTTTGTTAGAGCCGCATTTGCAAATGGCCAGGAATTTAGCTGGTGCCCCTGTGCCCGTTGCGACAACTATAAAAAGAGGGATGAGCTTGAAATGAGTAAAGACCTGCAGAAGTTTGGTTTTACGCCTGGTTACACGGTCTGGACATTACATGGTGAGTCTGCCCAACGTGCCAGAGCCGAGGTTCGTCGTCGCACCGACGAGCATGGTACCGGGACCGCAGACATGGTGCAAGACTTTGACGATGCTCGGGACTCGGACGAGGAGATGGTGGAATATGCAAAGGCCTACACTGAAATGTTGGAGTCCTCAAAACGTCCTCTCCATGAGCACACTGAGCTTTGTCAGTTGGATGCCATCTCACAAATAATGGCTTTGAAGGCTCAATTCAAATTGGGCAGAGAATACTACGATGCGATGATGACAGTATTCAGACGATTTCTACCCAAAGGCCATGTGCTACCACCAAACTTGTACCAGTCAGACAAAATCCTCCATGCTTTTAAGATGCCCTATGAGAAGATACATGCCTATGAGAAACGATGTGTCTTATTAAGGCTTCAGTATCAGGACTTGAACTATTGTCCCATTTGCAATTCTTCCAGGTATGTTGTGGTAGACAGCGGTATGGGTGAGAAGATGTAGAGCAAAATACTCGTTAATGTTCTTCGGTATATGCCAATCGTACCAAGACTTCAACGTCTTTTCATGGTCGAATAGACAGCGAGACAGATGACATGGCACAAAACGGGCAAAAGAACCTAACTAGATGCAGATGGGAATGTGATGATGGTGCACACATCGGATGGTGAAGCGTGGAAGCGCTTTGATGCATTACATAAGGAAAAAACGGCAGATCCAAGGCATCCTCGAGTCGCCGTCAGCACAGATGGGTTCAGTGTGTTTGGTCAGATGGCAGCCCCATACAGCAATTGGCCCGTGTTTGTCATTCCACTCAATCTCCCCCCCCCCCCGGGCAGATTATGCAGCGAAAGAATATTTTCCTGACATTGATAATTCCAGGGCCCAACTATCCGGGGAAAAATATGAATGTGTACATGCAGCCGCTTAACGACGAATTGCAAGAAGCTTGGGATAATGGGTTCAAGACATACGACGCCTTTAGCAAATAGAACTTGATAATGCGTGCCTGGTACATGTACTCAACGCATGACTTGTCGGCGTATGCGCTATTCGTTGGCTGGTGTGTGCATGGAAGGTTCCCGTGCCCCTCATGCAAGGGAGATCTTGAGTTTCGTGGCTGATGCTACCTCTTGAGCACTGCGTTGGTTTTCCCTTGAAGAAGAAAGGGTGATGTCGTAAAGTAGCGTAAGTATTTCCCTCAGTTTTTGTGAACCAAGGTATCAATCCAGTAGGAGGTCACGTACGAATCCCTCACACCTACACAAACAAATAAATCCTCGCAACCAACACAATAAAGGGGTTGTCAATGCCTTCACGGTCAATTACGAGAGTGAGATCTAATAGATATGATAGGATAATATTTTTGGTATTTTTATGATAAAGATGCAAAGTAAAATAAAAGGCAATAAAAATAACTAAGTGTTGGAAGATTAATGTGGTAGAAAATAGACCCGGGGGCCATAGGTTTCACTAGAGGCTTCTCTCGAGAGCATAAGTATTACGGTGGGTGAACAAATTACTGTTGAGCAATTGACAGAATTGAGCATAGTTATGAGAATATCTAGGTATGATCATGTATATAGGCATCACGTCCGAGACAAGTAGACCGACTCCTGCCTTCATCTACTACTATTACTCCACACATCGACCGCTATCCAACATGCATCTAGAGTATTAAGTTCATAAGAACAGAGTAACGCTTTAAGCAAGATGACATGATGTAGAGGGATAAACTCATGCAATATGATATAAACCCCATCTTGTTATCCTCGATGGCAACAATGCAATACGTGTCTTGCTGCCCCTACTGTCACTGGGAAAGGACACCGCAAGATTGAACCCAAAGCTAAGCACTTCTCCAATTGCAAGAAAGATCAATCTAGTAGGCCAAACCAAACTGATAATGAGACCTACAAAGATAACCAATCATACATAAAAGAATTCAGAGAAGATTCAAATATTGTTCATAGATAAACTTGATCATAAACCCACAATTCATCAGTCTCAACAAACACACCGCAAAAGAAGATTACATCGAATAGATCTCCACAAGAGAGGGGGAGAACATTGTATTGAGATCCAAAAAGAGAGAAGAAGCCATCTAGCTAATAACTATGGACCCGAAGGTCTAAGGTAAACTACTCACACATCATCGTAGAGGCTATGGTGTTGATGTAGAAGTCCTCCGTGATCGATGCCCCCTCCGGCGGAGCTCCGGAAAAGGCCCCAAGATGGGATCTCGCGGGTACAGAAGGTTGCCGCGGTGGAATTAGGTTTTTGGCTCCGTATCTGGTAGTTTGGGGGTACGTAGGTATATATAGGAGGAAGAAGTACGTCGGTGGAGCAACAAGGGGCCCACGAGGGTGGAGGGCGGGCCCAGGAGGGGTAGGCGCGCCCCCTACCTCGTGCCCTCCTGGTTGATGTCTTGATGTAAGGTCTAAGTCCTCTGGATCACGTTCGTTCCAAAAATCAAGGCCCCGAAGGTTTCATTCCGATTGGACTCCGTTTGATATTCTTTTGATGCGAAACTCTGAAATAGGCAAAAAACAGCAATTCTAGGCTGGGCCTCCGGTCAATAGGTTAGTCCCAAAAATAATATAAAAGTGTATAATAAAGCCCAATAATGTCCAAAACAGAATATAATATAGCATGGAACAATCAAAATTATAGATACATTGGAGACATATCAGCTGACGGCAGGGCGCAAGTATAGTTGCTTCGACTTGCATGGACCGTTTCTACATCCTGGCCATAAGTTCAGGAAAGACAAGAAGAACTTCATCAAAGGTAGAGTTGTCAAACACTCTGCACCACCTTCGTTGACAGGCCAACAGACCCTAGATCAGTTAACTGCTCTCGAGCCAGATCCAGAGCGTCCAGGGTATTTCAAGGGGTATAATAAGGAACATGGCTGGACTCACAAGACATGCTTCTGGGATCTACCTTACTTCAAAAACCTTCTTTGCCCACACAAAATCGACGTGATGCACACTGAAAAGAATATTGCCTAAGCCATTTTTGGTACATTGTTCGGCATAGAGGGGAAATCAAAGGATAATACTAAGGCTAGAGTCGATCAAGAGGAGCTATGTGATAGACCGTTACAAAACATGAAAGAACCGAAAGGAAAGGGGATCAACTGGACAAAGCGAAAGGCATAGTTCAATCTTAGAAAGGCCAGCTATGAAGGAAACTATTTTGTGGGTGAAAATGCAGTTGATGTTCCCCGATGGGTATGCAGCAAATCTATAGAGGGGAGCGAGTCTTCAAAATTTGAAAATAGTTGGTCTAAAATGTCATGATTGGCACATATGGATTGAGCGGATAATGCCGGTGATGTTGCGTGGCTTCATCCCTGAGGATGAATGGCTAGTACTGGCAGAGCTGAGCTATTTCTTTAGTGTTCTTTGTCCGAAAGAACTATTGCCTGGCCTCCTAGAAAAAATGGAACAGTTGGCGCCGGAGTTGAGCTGCAAGTTAGAGAAGATCTTTCCGCCAAGCTTCTTTAATCCAATGCAACACTTGATTTTGCATCCGCCGACCGAGGCACGATTGGGGGGGGGCCCATGCAAAATTGTTGGTGCTACTTAACTGAGAGGATGCAGAAGACGCTTCGAGCAAAATGTAAAAATAAACGTAGAATAGAAGCATCGCTAGCGGAAGCATTCATCACTGAGGAGGCGGCAAACTTCGTGACCGCACACTACGAAGCCAAAAATCGTCATTTGCATAATCTGAAGCCTCGGTACAATGCTGACGAACCTCAAAAGGGTCAATCCAACCTCAGCCTATTCAAAGGGAATCTCGCACCAGCCGGTGGTTGGAAACCAGTAAGGTTGGATGTTGAAGAATGGTGGACCATTTCGCTGTATCTCTTCAACAACCTAACAGAAGTGCGGCCGTACATCGAGTAAGATCTCGGTACATTGTTTCACAACTTCTAATTCCTTTGAACTTCTCTTATTCCTGGATTTTTGATGTAGTCGATATGTCGCCATATTCTCGTAAGGAGCGGTGATCCAAAAGGATTCCGTCGAAGAATATGAGCTTCTAGCAAAACAAGGAGCCGAATTTCCCGGTTTCATCTCTTGGTTCAAAAAAAACGGTAATTTCCATTAGACCCTTTTTTTCTTTGCCTAATTTGCGACTAATGCAACAATCCTTTCGTATTAAAATTGTAGGCTAATTCAGAGATTATGGATGCCGAATTGAGACAAGTAGCTAATGGTTTTGACTATAAGGTCCGTTCATTTGACAAATACGACATCAACGGGTATCGCTTTCGTACCTATGGCAAAGAGCTATCTATGGCCGACCGAGAGTCTACAAATTGTTGTGTCTCTGCTATCGGCGAAGGAGGTATCGAGTATTATGGAAGACCCACCAAATGTCGTAGTCTTCAGATGTTATTGGTTCCAGCCGAGGGAGACTAGAAGGACACCTGAACATATAGGGCTAGTCAAAATCAAACAAAGCACCCATTTGGATGTTCCCGATGTCTATATTACGGCTCAACAGGCAACCCAAGTTTTCTAGCTACCGTGGGCCTGTCAAAGTGATCCAAATCTCAGTAGTTGGGACGTCGTTTATGAAGTGCTGCCACTTGTTAGACCACCTCCCCCCAATGAAAAGGATTATGAACCTCACATTAACCAAGACACATATGACGAAGGAGAATTCTTCCAAGAAACACGTCTTTCCAAAAAACGTTTCAAGAACCGCTCTACTCCACCCCAGAACATTGAAGTAGACAACGATAGTGAATCCGACTTCACCCCTGAGCTGGAACAAGAAGATCCGGAAGAAGAAGAAGTTACTGCTGCAGATGGCCTGTCAATGCTTGAACGATTACGTAAAGGTGGCCTTCCACATGATGATGCATTTATTTATGATGATGATGAGCACGTCATTACCGATAGTGATGATGATGATGTTTTTATTAATGATGATGACGAGCACGTCATTACCAATAATGATTATTAGGTATTCAAATTTTTATGTTGTACTTGATTTATACAGTTATTTGTATGATTGTATGATTTATATAGTTGGTATTTATAATTTTCTTACTTTGTATGATTGTTTCTTATACATAGTGCCATGGTCTTGATTTCCGTCCCGCTCGGCCCTCGCCCGCTTTGTGATTCGGATGTGGTAAATTCTCTTTCATAACAATTTGTTTCATTTCGCATTTATGCAAATTATGGCCATCAAGTTGACATAGAGATATTTTAATCTAGGAGGTATGTGAACCGGAATTTGAAACGGACCCTCTTGTCGAGAAGTTAAATTTAGTTGAAAAAAGAAAATGAGTATTTGAAAGAAAAAATTTAAAGAATTGAAGAAGAGAAGGTGACATTGGAGTTGTATGTTGCCGATGCCATCGATGATCACAAGATGAAGATGAATGCAATGCGCTTGAAGATGGATGCAATGCGCATGAAGCTTAAGAAGATTAGAAAATATGCCATTGATAATGAGGCTTGGTATCATTATGTCGTTGGATCAATTGTTACCTTAGTTGCGATCTTCATCACATTCGTTGTGATGAGGGTAAGGTTTCTCTAGTGTTTTGCTTTACAAATGGATACTTAGCTTATCTTCCTCCTAAATGGCATAATTACCTAAGTTTGATAAAAAATAAGCTATACTTAGCTTATTCAATTCATTTATGACATACTTAGCATACTTAGGTAAAAAAATGGCATGATAATCTTTTTTAGCTCCAAAATGATATAGAATTAGCTTATTTTCCTCGAAAATGACATAATAACCTTACTAAGCTCCAAAATGACCTATTTACCTACCTTAGCTCTAAAATGACCTACACTTAGCATTTTTACCTAACTTAGCAATAAAATGACATTTTTACATACCTTAGTTAGAAGAAGAAGAAGATAAAGAAGAGGAGAGGAGAAAAAAAAAAGAGAAGAAAAAAATCTTCTTCTTTTCTTCTTCTAACTAGTCTTCTTCTTCTTCTTCTTCTAACTAGTCTTCTTCTTCTTCTTCTAACTTTCATCTTTCCCAATTTGCAGATTTGCTTTACATGAGGAAGCTTGGATTCATGGAGTGTACTATTCTTGTGGTGCTTCCTTGTTGTTTATGAAAACTTGTTTGGATATGTATGTCTATATGGATATGTTGTTGGAAACTTGTTTTTGGTTATGTATATATGGATATGTCGGACTTTGTTGAACTATGTTGTTGGATTGGATGAAATATGTTGTTGGACATGCTGTTGGATATGTTGGATATGTATGCATGTATATCTGTGTTTGAAACCATGTCTAATTAATGGGATTTAAATAAAAACAGGGGATATATAGCCTCTTTGCCGTCCGCTAGCAGACGGCAAAGAGATTTGCTGTCAGCTAGCAGACGGAAAAGAGGACACGTGGCAGTCACCTGTGCAAACTGGGAACACTGGCAGCCTATTTGGTCATTTTGCCGTCTGCTGGCGGACGGCATACCTGGACACATGGCAGCTTCCTAGTGCTACCTAGCTGGGCTCTTTGCCGTCCGCCAGCGGACGGCAAAGATCTTTGACTTTTTGCCGTCCGCTGGCAGACGGCAAAGAGTGCCTTTAACCCCCTAACGGCTCTCACGACACAGCACTGCCGTCAGCTGTCTTTGCCGCCTGCTGGCCTCGGATGGCAGACGGCATAATCCTTTGCCGTCCGTTACTAAGAAGCGAACGACAAAGAAGGCCTTTGCTGGCAGGCGTTAATCCGGACAGTTTGCCGTCCGCTAGCGGACGACAAAGAAGTTTGCCGTCCGTGATCTATGCCTTTGCCGTCCGCCATGGCGGACGGCAAAGAAGCTGATTCCAGTAGTGATAGCTACACCTCTTGATCGGCTTATGGCCAACAGGAAATCACTTAGGGGCCAAAGAGAGTGTTGCAAAAGCACAACTCAAACATAGGCACCCACGGAGCACAGCTCAAAATATTGCTTGGGGGCTCTTTGCTTCTCAAATAACAAAGAGTCTACACCCTTGTAATAGGCCATCAAGCCGGGCTTGGAAGCCAGGTGTATTCACCTAAAACCCCGGCTTATCCTGCCTCTTTAAGTAAGCCACTCCGTCCAGGTAATCCTGGTATGACCCGCCGAACGTTTGACAAAGTCAATCTCATAGACCCTGAACTTTTAAAAGTTAAAACGATGATTGGTTAATGTGAGGTCCATCTTAAAATGCTTTGTAAAATGGTTTAACTCAGTGGCCTGGCATCCCATGAAAAGCCTCGATTTTGGGCCTCGCAGCCCATGAAAAGCCTTGCATGTTCTTTTTATGCTTTTATTTGCCAAGTTTGTTGTCCTTTGATGAGGTTTATAATTTTTTATGATAAACCGGCGTTTATTGACCCGGCTTGGTTTTCAACTACAAGTTGTCAGTACATGATCAGTTATAATCCGGCGTTTATTGGCCCGGTCTGGTTTCAACTATAAGTCGTCAGTGTTATATATGGATAATCCGGTGTTTATCACAACCCGATATGGTTTTATCATAAACCGGCACAATATGGAAGGAGCTATCAGTACTCAAGATTGGGGTTATCACACTTACTACAATAAAGTTGGCAGACCAACGATGTGATTCAATGTCACAAGTATCATCTATTTCATATTTGATTATTTTCAAATACAGCCTAGGTTATAACCCCTGGCTATATATTTGGGCATCATGACACTACAAAAAAAAGACACATCCGTGACATTTTGGGCCGAACGAAAAAAAATTCTGTCATACATATGACAATTCTATGACAATAATTGTGACAAAACCCGGTATCATCATAGATGTGGTGGGCTCCTACTTCTATGACAAACAATCATGACAGAAAATGGGCTTTTCGTCCTGGGCGGGCCGGAGACGCAGCTGCATGACATTCTTTGGGCCGTCCATGACGGAAAAAAACCGTGGTAGAAGTGAGGGGGAGGAAAATTTCGGGGAGTTCCCGGTTACGGTGGGAGGTCAGGGGCCGAGCGATGCGCGTTTCTGTCGTACACGTACGCACGTGTGTGCGAGGCGTTGGCTCTAACCGAACCTGAGCGAGGCATTGGGCTCTAACTGAACCCGAGCGATTGCACTGCAGGCTACGCTTTACTGAACCCGAGCGATCGATCGATGGCTGTTAACTGAACCCGATCGAGCGATTCCTTCGCTACTGCTGCTAACTGAAGCCGATCGATTGGATGAACAGTGAGCGCTGCGGGGGGGGGGGGGGGGGGGGGTTGGATGAACAGTGAGCGGTGGCGTTGCCTCTGGATGAACAGGACCCCGTGGTGTGGAGGGCTGGATGAACAGTAGACGATGGAGGGGTGCCCGTGGAGGGGTGGTTGAACAGGACCCCGTGGTGTGGAGGGCTGGATGAACAGTAGACGGTGGAGGGGTGCCCGTGGAGGGGTGGTTGAACAGTAGCCGGTGGAGTAGCGCGCGGTGGAGGCTGGATGAACAGGAGGGAGGCTGGAGGAGGTCGACGGTGGAGATGAACAGTATCCCGTGGAGTCCCGTTTTGCGGTACGCCACACCCCTCCCGATCAACAGGACCCCCGTTTCGACCGTAGCGCTCCAACACAAGTCCGTTTCCTCTGTTTAGCTGTACGCCACCCCCCTCCCGATCAACAGGACCCCCGTTTCGACCGTAGGAGGTCCGTTTCCTCCGTTTTGCGGTACGCCAGACCCCTCCGTCCAAGCCCTCCCGATGAACACGACCACGCATTCCGTTCCGACCCAGCCGGTTGGCTCCCGCGCGTTCTGTTGCCTCCCGATGAACACGATGCATTTCGTTGCCTCCCCAAGAACACGACGCATTCCGTTGCCTCCCCATGAACACGACGACGACGATGTTTCTCCGTTCCGACCCAGCCATCTACACGAGCCCTGGCCGTACGTATGCGCGAGTAGGCGTTCGAGACCCTGCCAGTATGTACGTACGTGGCCGTATTTTCTTTCTTGCACCCTGGCCGCTGTACGTACATGTACATGCTACGTGCGCGCCTCTACTACGACACGTACGCGCCTCTACTACGACACGTGCGCGCCTCTACATCGACCAGTATATATGTACGTACACGTTCGCGACCAGAACGACAACGCTACGCTTCGACCAGGTGGGTCCCGACTGTCAGGCACTTCCTTGCCTGCGAAGATGTAGCTGGTGGGTCCCAGCAGTCAGGGGGGCGAATCGTTTTGTTTTTTTTTTTTTTTGCCCGGACGCACTTCTTTCGTGCGAAGATGTAGCTGGTGGATCCCAGCAGTCAGGGGGGCTCAGCTCCTCAGAGATATAGGTGAAGAAGGAGACCAGGTCAGGAAGCCGCAGCTCGTTGAAGTCGACCGGGTGATCGAAGGGGTTTAGCCCGACGGCCGGCATCATCGCGCTGGCACGACGGTAGGCATCGCGCAGCCGCAACACGTGCGTGGCAACTTGGTTCACCAAGTGGCTGAGGCGATCCTGGACCTCGTCACGATCGGCCCGCTCGCGCTATAGCCGGCTCCCCTGACGGCCTATCGTATCTCCCGCTTTCTGCAGCAACGTCGCCGACGCCTCGAGCATCTTTGTGGTGGACGCCTGCCGCTTTTGAAGCTCCATGAACTCCCGCACATAACGGAGGAGCATGGCACTCCTCTCCTCCTTGAGCTCACGGAGCTCCACGTCCTTGGCCCTGAGCTCCGCATCCTTGGCATGGAGCTCCTGTGTCAGGCGCCTCACCTCGGACTCCGTGATCTGCTGCGCCGCCATGGCACCAGGTAGAAGCAATGGGGAGTGGAAGCAAAGGGGGCGAAACGGCTGAAAGGCAATGCAATCTACGGGAAGGCGGAGGGAGCGGGGAATCTTTTGGTTTTCACCACGGTAAAGCACCAGTCGACGACTTCTCACATCAGGGAGCAGTGGGTTTTTACAGGCGGAGTCATCGTGACTAATTGCTGCCGCGCCTGCTCCCGTCAATCAAAAAATTAAAAATCCTGCCGCGCCTACTCCCGTCAATCAAAAAATTAAAAATCCTGCTGCACCCAAACACCAGAGCAACGCCGCGGTGGATATTTAAATTTACCTGCCGGCAAGTAGATAAAAAAAGGGGTGAAAAAACAAATGTGGCGGCGGCCTAGCTAATCGGTCGAACTAGCCCAACTAGCTAGCCACCGTGCTTCACTGATGTACTCGGCGGGAAAGGTGGTCTTTCGTGATTTGACGACTCATTTACTTGCTTCGGCGCTACAACCGAGGAGGACCCAGAAAACGCGCGGTAGGGCGTCCCATGTCAGGAAGAATATATGCGTGTACCACCCGGGAGGACCCCGAAACCGCGCGGTAGGGTGTGCCACGTCTCGGCACGGAGGAAAAATGTGCGTGTAAAAATATACTGTATCAGACATAGTACCTGTGGTTCCACCTCGGGACCCAGCCAGTCGGTCGAAAACACCCCACTAGCCACACAGCTTCATCATGCAAACATGGCACGGAGGATAGATGTGGTTAGCTCCATCTCGACCAGCCACAACGTCTCTTGTTCTAGGCGATTCTTCTATTTTCCAAGCTTTTTTTTAGTTGTAATAACACCACGGCAAGCTAGCACCGCTCTTCGTGTGTGCCCGTGCAAAGGTTAGACGATGGAGAGAAGAGATATTGAGATCGCAGACCTGGGACCCACCAATAAGTGAGACAACGGTCATGCACGTGTTGACGAGGCACTCCCTCTACTCTACTCAACGCAAGTACTGTATAAAATCAAGTTATGGGACAAAGCCAACAACCGTTCGTTTTTTCAGGCTATCGACTTACGCTTTGTAGTCCAGGTTGCCAGTTCAAATCTCTTCTTTCAGATTTGTTAGTTTTAGGTCCAAATTTGATTAATGACAAGTGCGACCCCCGTGTGTTGTTCCGATATTTCAGTGTAGGATGGTTTTTTTGAACAAACACTTTGCGCGGTTAGACAAGTAACGGCACGAGTTACACGTATTTTGCAAGTTTACGAACAAAAATGACAGCGGCATAGAATATCACATCCACCCCGCAGCTTAGAGACTATGGTGATAAGAGTTTTTACACCATTGGAAGTGAGATCCAATGGCTTGGGAGTAGTCTTTGTAATTATGCGCAATTTCCAAACTCTCCAAAGGTTTTTTTTGCAAATAAAACATTCAGGCCTCGTGTGTGCCGCTGGATATTCGATCCAATGGCTCCCCGGTGCTCATATTAGGTGCTCCCCGTAGCTTAATTACCCACTACGGTGATATGAGCATCTAGGTCGTATGATCAGTGATCAGGTGGCACATGCGTAGTACTTGTACTTTCTGCGCATTTCCCAAACTCTATCAGCCGTATATTGCAAAAACATTCAAACCTCCTATTGTGGGCCGTTAGATCTCAGTGAACTCGTATCACCATAGAATCTATGGTGCACCTCATACTCTCCCGTGCGAGAAAACATAAGGTGCTATCACAGCTTGGATGCTACGGTGATACGAGCTTGAAGGTCGTTTGATCTGAGATCCAATGGCATCTGAGCAGTCTTTGTGCTTGTAAGCAGTGGCCGAACTCTTTTGGGGCTTTTATGCAAAAAACCATTCGAACCACCGAGGAGGTGTTGGGTCACAAATCCAACGCCTCCGAAGAGCTTGTATCACCAAAGCATCTAAGGTGTGGTAGCACATGATATTCTTACATCCAGGAGAATATGATGTCCTCCTTCATCTTAGATGCTACGGTGATACGAGCTTCGATGTCGTTGGATATGGGATCAAAGGGCATCTAAGTAGTTTTTGTACAAATTGTGTCCAATTCTCAAACTCATCAAGGTTTCCTGCAAAAATATTAAGACACATCATGTGAGCTGCTATATCTCAGATCTACAAGCTCCAAGCAACTCGTATCGGCATATAGCATCTAAGGTATGGGGGCACATGATATTCTCCCGGGGGGAGTGGTGGGGGTGCACAACCAATCAGTGGTTGGGAGGGTGGGGACAAATATAATCTAAACAACCCTAAATAGAGCTCCACAATTTTATCTAAGGTCGAGGGGTTGACCCCCGACAATCATAGCTCCGCCTAAACACAACATTTGCATGCACTGTAGTACTAGACTTAATATTCATGTTTCAGTTTCATGTTCATTTTAAATATTGAACTGAGGACCATGGATGTCTTACATTTTACTCCCTTCGTTCCTAAATATTAGTCTTTTTAGAGGCTTCAAATGGACTGGCAGATAAGGATGTATATAGACATATTTTAGAGTCTAGATTCACTCATTTTGCTCCGTATGTAGTCACTTGTTGAACTCTCTAAAAGACTAATATTTAGGAATAGAAGGAGTATTTTTGAATTCGTGTCATACATGCATGGTTTGGAAAAATAGATGCACTATACTTATTGGATTGTTGTTGTGTTCGTGCGTGTGTGTCTCTGTGTGTGTGTGTGTGGTCATATGCTTGATACATACAAAGTTTTCTCACCTCCATATTGTTCATCTTTTAAATTTGAATTGCCATTGGAAAACTTACTAGGGATACTATGAAATGTGAAATCCACGTTGAGATCACTATTTTACAAACTCACTCTAATTCAACAACTCGTCATAAATCAATTACCACGTTGAGATTAGTATTTGCAAGGAAAATACGGGTATTGTAATACACATAGATTCGTTCGGCAATTTAAAAGGTTCCTTTCATATTCTCGAATGGTAGGACCCAACGGTGTACCAGCCAGACCTTGGCTCATGTTGATCCTAAACAAATGGGCTCGTGTCCTTCGGTGGCGTGCGTGGTATGCACATTAGGCAACCCCAACCAGTCGAGCCTCAGCATTTCTAGTCGAAATATCTGGCAGCCAGAATTCAAGCCCTAGGAAATTCCCCTCATGTCCCCGGTCCATAATGACTACTGATGAACAACGGAGGGATGCTTTAGTAACTAGACAACGTTACCTACCGTGCCGAGCACGGTTCAATTCCCTTGCTCGCCGCTCGTCAAGGTCACCCGTCAACTGCATTGCCTAGTACTACTACTACGACACCAGGATGAGGACAGAATTGAGCCCGTTTGTTCGTGCCTAGTACTTGAGTTAATATATCAGGCAATGCACTGGTACAGAGGGATTATCCTTTTACTCTACATATATAACTTGTCTGAAGTCTAACTAAGCAAAATGTTTGACCAAATCCTTTCTTAAGAAATACAATAGGACAGATGTACGGCTTAAAAATTTATTGCATGATGTAGGTTGTGATATTGTTTCGAATCCTGGATCTTAAATTTCAAGAAATCCAAAAGTGAGCATAAATTCCTGAAACTAAGTATGGTCACGTGATATGGCACAAATATTACTTCGTAAGTTTTTTCTTCAATTTGAGACAAGCTGCTTATGACAAGTTGCACAAATGAAGAGCCAAGGTATTTTGGAACAAAGACCTGTCACGTTAAGGCGAACGCTTTCACTATTGAAACCGTGGGCATTTACATGCCGCCACGAGTCCCCGCTTCTCATCGGCAGGTGCCGTCCGAGCAAGCGTGTGAGTCGACGGGAGGCGTGCGAGCAGACCGCTGCGCCGGCTGTCAGGGAGGCGTGCCAGCAGACCGCTGTGCAGGCCCACCGGGAGGCGAGCCCTTTGACTAGGCTCCGCCGCCCACCGTCGTCCCAACTGCTCCCACTTTTAATGTCGCCGGCGCCGTAGCTTAAAATCAACCCCGCACTACCCGGTATCGCTACAATCCTCTCTCTTCCTCTCCGATTCTCCTGTCGTCTACCTCCAACTAGCCTGACCTAAACGTACGCCATGCCGCATCAGGATGGTCTTCCCTTAGTGTTCCAGTTTCCTGAGGAAGACACCCAGCCGGAGTCTCAAGAACATAAGGCGCTTTGGGACGAGCTTGAACTGGCCTTGCGGGGAGACGCCGCGCCTGTTCCCGCTCCCGTTCCGGCTCCCGTCGCCCCGACTGCACCAGCGCCCATCCCCGTGGCATTGATGGGCTGGGAGCCGCACATTGTCGCTGACCTTGATCCCACGGGGTTCCACGAGGTCCCCGCCGACTTTCACGCGCCCGTGCACCTGCCAGCGCATGCGCCTGCGCGTGCACTGACGCGCACGCCCGTGCCGGTGCCCGTACACCTGCCAGCGCATGCGCCTGCGCGTGCACTGACGTGCGCGCCCGTGCCGGTGCCCGTGCACACGAATGTCTTCGACGCACGGGTGCCAGTGCCTGTCCCCGCGCGGGTGCCAGTGCCCCCCTCAGTGGCATGGATGGCCGCCGTCGACCGCTTCCTTGCACCAACGCCAGTTGCCCCCTCCCGCCAGTTGACTCGCTCCGAAGTCCAGAACATTTTGGCCTTCCTTGAAGCTAGGACAACGTCCAGGAGTACGCCAACAACGGCGCAAGACGCCGCTGTCGGTCAGTGGCCCGACGACACACAGAGCACGGCAGAGGAGCCGCTTCCCACCGCGAGACGCCCCCGCCACCACCGCGTAATCTAAATTTGCCATGAAAAACGTTCGGATTGCCATGCTTAAAATCCGAACGTTTATCATTTCCATTTAATTTATATCGATCATCGTATAATTTAAAGTCGGAGTCAAACTGAACGAAATGTATGGTTTGATCGATTGAATGTTCTGCTAGAGCCATATCAAATTAAATATAAAACGTCATCAAGCCACATGTATTCCTTGTCATCCAACGACCCAGACTGCTTCAATGTCGAGCGCTCAACACGTTTAGCATGCAGTTAATTTCATGCCAAAAATAGTGCTAATCACATGACAACACGCAAATAATATCCTAGTAGTTAATATCCGCATGCACTTAATATACTTCCAAATTAACGTGCATTGCACGTACACACTGACTAGTGCTGCTAGTACGTGAAACTGGTGCCGTGACTTGTGAACGTGTCCAGATATGGTCAACGGCAACATCGCCCGCGAGTTCTTCCTGTTTGCGCGTGCGTCTAAACGCAGAAGGGGAGGAGAGAGAGAGCACACATGGAACCCACCAGTAAGTGAAGGCGAATAGTACTAAAAATAATATTACATGTTATCCATTAATTAGGCTGTGGTAATATAAAAACATTATGTGAACAAAGGGGGTACAACAAACATTGCTATTCTACGTATGTTGCCTATTGACGTGCGGCTTGAAGGCCCGGTCGCATGTTCGATCCTCGTCCTTTATTTTTTAATTTGTATATGGGTCCAAATTTGTTTCATGACATGTGGGCCCCTCGGTGTGTAGTTTGTAGCACTTTAATTTGTGGGTCGAAATTTGTTCCATTCCAAGTGGACTATCGGTGTGTAGTTTTGTAGCTTATTTATAATAATTAAAGAGAACAACATAGTTTTTTAATAATACCATGGTGCGATGTTGAAGGCGAGAAAGGACGTGCGAGAGAGGGATGACCGAGCCAGAGGGAAATCAACTAGGGGAGTTGCGTGGGTTGCAACGGTGTTTGGAGTAGTTGTGGGCCGAATGCTACGAAAATATAATCTAAACCGACCGGAATAAATGCCTACACAAATTAATCCAAGGTTGGAGTGCCCCTCGCAATGTAAATAGCTCCCGCTTTGCGAGGGATGGAGAGGTAGTAGCTTCAACGCGTGGAAGATACAGTGTGAGAAAGCGAGGTCAATCGAGAGACATATAGATAGAGAGACAAAGTGAGTGTGGTCCGACATTCATTGAACAAATATATATGCTCTGGAGAGATATTGTCCGATTGAGCTTTTTGGCAAGGGTGAGGGCTGTAAGATAGAGCTCGAGAGATGATCCAGTCACAGACGTGTAGATATATTTTGTGCGTGGGAGGAAGCAAGGTCAACCGATCGCATAGGGTCGCCATGCGATCGAAAGAGTGAGATGGGTTGGAGAGAGTGAGCTAGATAGACGATGTGCGTGAGAGAGTATACAATGTGAATAGGTCGAATTGGGCTCAAACATGGTGATATATCGTTTTTGTCCGAGAAAGAGCGAGGTTAATAGAGACATACAGAGTGAGAGAGAGAGAGAGAGAGAGAGAGAGAGTGAGCGTGGCCCACCATGAGGTCGAAAGAGTGGCGGCGGCTTGGATGGACTGACCTAGATAGACAATCTGCGTGAGAGAGTATAGAGTGTGTCGATCGAGGCCCGAACAGGGAGATATATCATTTGTGTGTGAAAGAAAACTAGGTTAAACGAGACTCAGATAAAGAGAGCGAGATTGAGCGAGTGTGGCCCGCCGTGCGGAAGAAAGAGTGAGACAGTCTCGAGGGAGTGACCTAGATATACAACGTGCGTGCGTGCGCACGAGAGGTTGGGGGGCTAGGTAGGCAATGCATGTATTTAGCGCGAGAGCGTGAGAGGGAGAGGGGGGAGAGAGAGAGCTCGACATGGGGTGCAATGGCGGGTGTGTGAGGTAAATACATTTGGTAACAGAGTGGAAAAAGGGGTTGTGTAGTTGAGAGACTTAGAGATCGAAACATGGAGAGAAAGAATGAATGTGTGTCGGAAACTGATAGCTTCCTAAGGTGGTTAGGAGAGGAAGATTGACCGATACAGGAGGTATCACTAGTAGAAAAAAGGGTCAAATGTGAAGCACATTAGTGCCGGTTTGATTTTGAGCCGGCACTAATGTGTCCATTAGTGCCGGTTCCAACGGCTAGGCGGGCGGAGATCATTAGTACCGGTTCGTGAGCAACCTTTTGTACTAGTTCGTGTCACGAATCGGTACTAATGATGCTGCGTCAGGCTGTGGTCAGGCTGGGGCCCCACAGGCACCTTTAGTACCGGTTCGTGTCATGAACCGGTACTATAGTTTCTTAGTAAGCTGTTTTTTAGTCCCACCTCGCGAAGAGAGAGGCACTAGGAGCGGTTTATAAGCCCTGAGTGCAGAGACGATGAAGCAGAGGCGCACTGCTCATCTGCACGTTGCTTAGCTTTAAGCCTTGAGGAATAGTGTAGACTGGACGGAGCTATGTGCAGTGCAGTTTGCACTATTCCGAAAGTCTTGAAGCTAATTAACAAGCATTGTGCCTCTTTTTTATCTTTAATAGCTTATTACAACTCCGGACTTCTTGTGTTACGGCAAAAACTGGACGCACCTCGTGTACAAATTGGACAATCTCTTTCGGAGTATCAGGGTTTCGGACGAGAACTCATCTGTTACACGGGCACTTCAATGTTTTTTAAACTTATTTGTACTCCATCCTATTTTTGCGTTCAGTATGCATCTTTCAAAGCGACGTCATCAATTTCCAACACGTTCTGACATCATTTGCTGTTTTCAGTCATTTACCGATTTGTTTAGTGAGCTAAATGACGGTGAAATTCAAAATCACTACAAAATGAACTTTGAAAATGTTGTAACTTGGCATGGTATCATCTTTTCGCCCGCATAGCATGTGCAAAAGAGTAGAGAGGGTCACGGCGAAAACTAGACGCACCTCGTGTACAAACTGGACAATCTCTTTCGGAGTATTAGGGTTTCGGACGAGAACTCATCTGTTACACGGGCACTTCAATGTTTTTTAAACTTATTTGAACTCCAGACTATTTTTGCATTCAGTATGCATCTTTCAAAGCGACGCCATCAATTTCCAACACGTTCTGACATCATTTGCTGTTTTTCAGTCATTTACCGATTTGTTTAGGGAGCTAAATGACGATGAAATTGAAAATCACTAGAAAATGAACTCTGAAAATGTTGGAACTTGGCATGGTATCATCATTTCGCCCGCATAGCATGTGCAAAAGAGTAGAGAGGGTCACAGCGAAAACTGGACGCACCTCATGTACAAAGTAGACAATCTCTTTCGGAGTATCAGGGTTTCGGACGAGAACTCATCTGTTACATGGGCACTTCAATGTTTTTTAAACTTATTTGAACTCCAGCCTATTTTTGCGTTCAGTATGCATCTTTCAAAGTGACGTCATCAATTTCTAACACGTTCTGACATCATTTGCTGTTTTTCAGTCATTTATCGATTTGTTTAGGGAGCTAAATGACGGTGAAATTGAAAATCACTACAAAATGAACTCTGAAATTTTTGTAACTTGGCATGGTATCATCATTTCGCCCGCATAGCATGTGCAAAAGAGTAGAGAGGGTCACGGCGAAAACTGGACGCACCTCGTGTACAAACTGGACAATCTCTTTCGGAGTATCAGGGTTTCGGACGAGAACTCATCTGTTACACGGGCACTTCAATGTTTTTTAAACTTATTTGAACTCCAGCCTATTTTTGCGTTTAGTATGCATCTTTCAAAGCGATGTCATCAATTTCCAACCCGTTCTGATATCATTTGCTGTTTTCAGTCATTTACCGATTTGTTTAGGGAGCTAAATGACGGTGAAATTGAAAATCACTACAAAATGAACTCTAAAAATGTTGGAACTTGGCATGGTATCATCATTTCGCCCGCGTAGCATGTGCAAAAGAGTAGAGACGGTCACGGAGAAAACTGGACGCACCTCGTGTACAAACTGGACAATCTCTTTCGAAGTATTAGGGTTTCGGATGAGAACTCATCTGTTACACGGGCACTTCAATGTTTTTTAAACTTATTTGAACTCCAGCCTATTTTTGCGTTCAGTATGCATCTTTCAAAGCGACGTCATCAATTTCCAAGATGTTCTGACATCATTTGCTGTTTTTCAGTCATTTACCGATTTGTTTAGAGAGCTAAATGATGGTGAAATTGAAAATCACTACAAAATGAACAGCAGAAAATAAATAATGCAGAAAAGAAAAGAAACTATATAAATTTTTTTATATTCACAAAGAAACTAAATACAGCAAAAAAATTACTCGGAAATAAATAGAAGAAAATTATATAAAAAATTGTTGGGGCGCTGCCCGCTGGGCCTGCCAACCCTAGGGTTTGCAAATACAGGCCCAGAAGGGCTAGAAGGCTCAACGGGCAGCGCGCCAAAGTTAGGCCCAGAAGCCTGCTATAGAGAGGAGTTTGAGACAGCAGCCGCGCCGGGGCTTTTAAACTGGTGCGGGCGCCCCTCGGCTAGCGAGGTGGGACTAAACTTGCCCGCACCGCTCCTGCGCCAGCGCACACCTTTAGTACCGGGTCGTGGCTCCAACCGGTACTAAAGGGGGGCCTTTATTACCGGTTGGAGCCACGAACCGATACTAAAGGGGCAGTTTCCCGCCCCTTGGCCTGGCGAAAATTGGCCTTTAGTACCGGTTGGTGGCTCCAACCGGTACTAAAGGCCCCTCCTATATATATGGCACTTACGAAAAATTCAGTTTCATTGACCACCACTTATTCTCCAACTACTTCGCGCGACATCGCCGCCGCCCTCGCCGCCCCCGCCGAGCGCCGTCGCCCCCGCCGCCCGTCGTCGCCGTCACCGCCGTCGCCCTCACCACCCGTCGTCGCCGTCACCGCCGTCGCCCTCACCGCCCGTCGTCGTCTTCACCGCCGTCGCCACCGCCGGCCGTCGCCGCCGCCCCGTACCATGTCGCCGTCTCGATCGCGCCGTCGCCCCCGGCCTGTGCTCGTCGTCGCGCCGCCGCCCGTATGCCCCGCCCCCCGCTCGTAGACACACACACACATACACACACACATACACACACACACACACACATATTGTTTTTACTTATTTTCTGTTTTCTGTTGTTTAGATTAATGTTAGATAAATTACGTAGATAAGAATGTTAGAATGTTAGTGTTAGATGAATTATATGGAAAAGTTGTTAAATATTAATGTCAATTTTAGATGAATTAGCTAGATATTAATTAGGTATATATATGAGATTTGAACTAGTTGAATTAATATAACTAGTTTATTTTTAGTATGAAAATTAATAGAACAAGTTTATTTTTAGTAAGAAAATTTAGGTATATGACATTATTTAAACTAGTTGAATTAATATAACTAGTTTATTTTTAGTAAATGCTTAGTTGAACTAGTTGAATTAGTAGAACTAGTTTATTTTTAGTAAGAAAATTTAGGTATATATGAGATTTGATAATCTAATTAAAATATTACTATATATATAGCTACTTTATATATTTTAGTAAGAAAATTAATAGAACTAGTTTATTTTTAGTAAATTCTTAGTTGAATTAGTTGAATTAATAGAACTAGTTTATTTTTAGTAAGAAAATTTAGATATCTGAGATTTGATGATCTAATTAAAATATTACTATATGGAACTAGCTACTTTATTTTAGTAAGAAAATTAATAGAACATGTTTATTTTTATTAAATGCTTAGTTGAATTAGTTGAATTAATAGAACTAGTTGAACTAATAGAAGTAGTTGAATTAGTTGAATTAATAGAACTAGTAAGTGTTTAATGTTTCACCTATATGAACATAGGAAGTGTCGTCTGACGACGAAAAAGATTTCATTAAGTGGGAATTCTGTGAAGACCAGCGCGGCCTGTGCGACAGAAATTTCCTTGTAGATGATAGGCGCTTCAGCATCAAGCTGGATGAGACCTTCGAAGTGGATACAGTAAGTCACCACGACAAGTCTTTTTTCATAATTAAGCATGACTTATATATGCTTCATTTGCTTCAACTTATAATTTTAAATTTTCACTATTCTACTAGCGCATCCCCTGCCATGCAAGAATTTTTGTCTTGGATAAGATAGGTTTCAGTGCTATGGAAACTATGGAGGTAAAGAGAGTTTACCTGAAGACCGAGCATGCTGGTTATACTTTCAACGTCAAATTATACAATGCAGACACGTACACCTATTTTGAATGCAAAACTTGGCAAGCACTATGCAAGGCTTATGCATTTGAGCCTGATATGGTTATCACTTTTGATATTCGTCCGGAAGATGATATTGAAGGTAATAGGGACATTTGGGTCGATGTGCAGACGCCTCCAGTTCTACCATTATGTGAGTTTCTCAACCATATTTATGTCTTTGATATTGTATATTCAAAAATAGTTGACAACTAATTTCTATTGACAGCTTATTTCCATTCAAGCAAACATGTCCGGCGCTTGGTAGACAGGACCTATTACTGTCCCGAAGCTGAACTAAACTGCGAGGAGATAAGTCATTATGTTTCATGGCTTAAGGATCTTGATGCTGTTAAGAGAAATCATTTTCCTGAATTTGAAAATCTTAGTACTAAAAACGTGCGACCAATAGTGATCGTATTGAACTACGGTCACATGTATTTAGGAAAGATGGTAAGATTTTTACTATTAGTCCTCAGTGCATCTTTTGCATACATTATTTTTCAAGCTAAACTTTCATTGCTAAGTATATTAATTACTATACGATGTTCTTCAACAGGGACTCCCGATGGCAGTTGTGCCTCAATGGATCGAGACTAAAGGTCGCATGTCAATTGTTAGCTTACGGCCAAGATATCCTACAGTGCACATGAGTGCATTCAGGATTTCTGAAAGCGATGAATGCTTAATAATGAAAGATTGGAGCAAAATTGTTAACGATCACAGAGAAGTACTAGGGGCCAGCAATCAGAAGCGCAGCCCACGATTAGGAGACAGGTTAATCTGCATGCTCCAATATGATGAATCAGGAGAGCTATACATATTCTATGCTATTTTACCTGAGAGAGAGCAGCAGGAGTGATTTAGCTAGTTATCATGCTCTTAGTACTTGTTGTCCTCTCATGCGTGTCCGTGTTCTTCGTCCTGAACTTAATCTCAAAGAGTGATTTGCTTTTGTGGTGTTATGAACGCTTATAATATCATGACCATGTTGAACTCGATGATATCTTTGCTAGCTAGTATATACTGTTGTTGGTGATGATATGATGCAAGAGTTTTTATATTAATATGATGATGATGATGATGATGATGATGATGAGTTATTATATCATTTATGAAAGAAACCGCATATTAGTTTCAGCTGGATGGATCCTAGCTAAGTGATCAAGTATATGCCATATCCATATTACTTAGATCACTTAGTGATCTAAGTAATATGGATATGGCATATACTTGATCACTTAGCTAGGATCCACATGCATCCAGTCGAAACTAATCTGCGGTACTTTCACCTAATGATTTAACAACTCATTATAATGTAAAACAATCACTAAATTAAATTGAAAACACAAAACTAAAGGAAAAATAAAAATTAAAACCAAAACACACCCAAACATTTAGTACCGGTTGGTGTTATCAACCGTTACTAATGTCCTACACGCACCCGGGCCTGGCTCGTGCCACGTGGTGGCACATTAGCGCCGGTTCGTGCCAAACCGGTACTAAAGGGGGGGCCTTTAGTCTCCACTCCATAGTGACGGTTGCAGAACCGGCACTAAAGGCCCTTACGGACCAGTACTAAAGGCCGGTTCTGCACTAGTGTATGTAGCATTTGCGCTAAAAACAACATTTGAATGTACATAGTAGGAGACTTAATATCGATGTTTCAATCCAGTGTACATTGTAAGATTTGAACCGAGGACAAGGCATACGGGTAATTATTTCGAATTCGTGGCATACTAAGTTTCGAAAAGTTGACATTGACTCAGTTTGTTGTGCTATTTTGTAGGTCATATGTTTGAATCCATCCAAAAGTTTTCTCATTACCATGGTGTTCATCATATACATATGAATTTGTATTAAAAAAGTAGTGTGGATACAGTGAAATGCGAAATCCATGTTAGAATTGGAGATCGCTACATGACACACACTCTAATTCAAATAACTAACTACGTGACACACACTCTAATTCAAATAACTAATTATGTGACACACACTCTAATCCACGTTAGCGTGGGTATCGTTTCGATTTTTTTTCAAATAACTCCTCATTAATTAATTTATAGTACTCCCTCTGTTCACTTTTATAAGACCTTGAAGATATTTCAGACAATGTGCAAAACAGTTCATTTTAAGTTGTCTGAAACGACTTACAAAAGTGAACGGATGGAGTATCTCGTTTCGAATGACTAATTATTGCAAGGAAAACACGGGCATGGTAATACATACAGATTCGTTTGTAAATGAAAGAAGATTCGTTTGCATTCTCAAATGTAGGCGCACCAGGCAGACCAGGGTCGTGTCGAGGTGGACGCTGCTTCGGTGCCTTAAAGGCAACTGCCTTTGGGTCAGTGACATGTGGGCCAGCCACCTGTCATGGACACAAAGGCAGGTGCCTTAAGGCACCGAAGCATAGTCCTGTCGGGGTGGTCGCGTGTGTCGGACGGACGCGTAGCACCCAGCCACCCACCCCCCTCCCCCCAAAAAAAGGATGACGACAATATAAGTTCGCGCTTCCACGTTTCGGATTGAAATATGTGGCAGCCCCAATTCCAGCCCTGCAAAATCTCTCTTCTCCAGCGTCCCCTTCCGCGCCCAGATTGCTCAAATCCCTAATTCGCCGCCAACCCTCGAATCGCCCCTCGTCTCGTCTCTTTCCCCACCATTCCCCACCTCTGTGCCGGACGACGACGATGAAGACGACGGTCGCGCTTCACCACCGCACCGGAGCTACCTCATCTACGCCCTCGTCCACCACACCGGGTGGTCCACCGACAACGTCGGCCGCCGCAACCGACGTGCCTCACAGACACCGAGTTCCACCGAATCAGGTGCGCTTCGCCGACGCCGTCTCCCAGCTCACCGGGGCTACTTCACCGAGCACATCATCGCACCTCCGCCCCCCGAGGCCGTTGGGGCTTCACCAACGGTCTCGTCAACCGCATCGTAGCGCTCCGCTGCCACTCAAGATCTGCATCCGTGCGCGGCCAGCCAACGCCAGCGCATCACCCTCAACGGCTCTGAAGTGACCCGCACTCTAGCTAGGCGAGCATGCCCAAACACTGGCCCGAACTAGGTATCCACACATCACTCCCTTGTGCACTGTTCTGACGATGTTTGGATATCCTTTCACTGCTCTCTTAGCTTACACGCCTATGCAACTCTGACTTTAACTCTTATTTCCTCTGGAGATATCATCTGAAACAGGCAAATCTATTTTTTAGCGAAGCATGACGGCGCTACGGGATCTGGTACACATCCAGCACACCCGTATAACCTTGTAAGTATCTGTCCTCCGGTACAACATCAAGGCCGATTCCTCTTATTTGATCAACCATTCGCCGTGTCAAAAATACAGAGGGGGATGCAAGGAGCACAAGGCCTGCACATCCAAGCAAGTGGTAACATGGACTTGTACATGGAACATCCCAAGCGCAAGCAGAGCTGTAGTGAGCCTGTACAATGAGCTAGCGTAAGTCCCTGCATTTCATTTAATTCGTACTGGCATTCGTGTATGATTTGTGTACAGTGGCTGATCCATGAATTCAAGTTACCAGGGGCGAACATTTAACTTAAAAAATACGAAGGCACTTGCACTCCGGAAATCAACATAACTTGAGAAATGTGAAGCTACATGCACTTTGAAAACCAACTAATGATCCAAAGTAGTTCAGATTATAAACACTAAATGATGCAAGCACCAAAAAACACAAAATGCAACATGGTGTACAAGGACTACAAACATGGTCTGTACCTGCTTGAATTATTCGTTCTCTGGCTGAAAATATCGAAGTGTAATTGCACGTATAACCAGTGCGCAAACTGCATATCAATATATCTATCCTGCACAAGTATGCCAATAGTTTCAAACAACAGATTAGAAAAGTATTTATGCTATGTTGTCATGATACGGGGACTTTCTGGTAGATGGCCTCGACGTTTCCTCAAGCTATGAAAATGCACTATAATTTGCTTGTCATCAATGCCTGCAAATCTCTGTCTCTCTCAACATAGTAGATCATCATTAGACACTAAATCCTTCAACGAGCTTGCAAAATGCTTGCATTAGATCCCTCATTAGACACTATATGTTCATCACCAGGAGCATGTAAAATGTTTGCATCAAATCCTTCATTAGCAGTCTGTTCATTAGACACTTCAGGCTCAAGAACAACATGAGCTTGTATGTTTGCACCGGAAACTTGATTAGATACATCAGATTCAGTCATTTCAGTATTGATTGGGGGAGTTATAAAATAAGTAGAAATTGGTTTCATTTTCTCATAGATTCCCTACATACAAGCAGTTTTACAACACCGTCAGGTTTAACTATTGGCCAGAAATTGAAGAGTTTAATTAGATATAATCAGGGATGTGATGTACCTGCTCGTTGCGCATGCTACTCTTGCAAGCTACGACTGTCCATTTGCGCAAGCTCGATGCCATGCCCGTGCTGTCGCCGCTGCCTCCCACGCAGGCTACACCCAGGGTTGGATCTTCATCTTCTTGTCCTTCCGTTCGCTTGAAGCCCGGCGACCGCCCTCCAACGAGGGCGCGAGGAAGTGCTGTGCCGGTCTGTCCATCGGCGGCTAGGTTAGGAGCGAACCAGACTGGAGGCTGGAGCGAATGAATTGGGATTTTTCCTGCTGTCGATCGATATGGGAGGCACTCGTTTGGGCCGCAAGCCTGCTATTGAGCCTGCCTTGCACTTATGTTATTGGCCCATCCAAATTGAAACATTTTTCTTCTTTTTTACATTGCCTGCTCGTGCGTTGGGACGAACAAAACTAGCGTGGGCAACCTGGACGACTCAAACTAGGTGCACACTTTCCAGCCACCTAAGGCGGCCGCCCATACCAACCCCTATGGTGGCGTCGCCCCTTTTTGCGTGTATGATTGGATAGTGAAAAATATTCCAGTGGCGCTTTTGATTTACCCACAGAATGGTTGAATTGCTTGTTTCTATGAACTAAGTTCGCCAATAATGTGAAGGATGCCAGTCTTTTCATCCTATTGTAGATTGCTTAGATCTCGATATGCCAAAAGTAATCGCATGAAATATACAATAAAAGCCAGTGTGATGTGTTTGGCTACAACTAGTCTGACTACACGTCCTCATATAACATATCAAGGACGCACCATCTTACCAGATTAACCATTCGACTTACCCATGCAGTGTGGGAAGAAAGAAGTATTGGGACTGCGTATCCAAGCAATTGATGCCATGGACTCCTTCGTACAACCTTGTAAGCGAAAAAGAAGTTGCAGTGTGCCTGTACAAAGAACTAGCGTAAGTTCAGTTACCTGCTTCTCGGAATTTTAGTTAGCCACTTATTGCAAAATTGTTCAATTACGTTGCTTGGCTTAATTTAGTTTGCTACTGATTACATAATGGCACAGCCTGTTAATCATATTGTAGACTGCGCCTATCTATGTGTTTGATACTTACTGTTAAGAATTACCTGTTTGCCTTAACTTAAATATCTACTTGTTTGTTTAACTGCTTTGCTGCTGCAACAGCGGGTTACAATGATGTTAATAACTACTTTTCAGCATCCAATTGAAACTCTTTAATTCCTTGTTTGTTTAACTGGTTTGCTGTTATAACTCCCAGTTGAGATGTTTTGCTAACTTCAACTTTTCTGAATCCAATCGGAACTTTAATGGCAAAACAGGTTAGCCCAAGATCAAAGAGCGAGGTCCCCATGGACGTTGCATCATCCCACAGCAGTGGCACCGGCCCAATCGTGCATTATGAATTGCCAACTGCTGATGCTCTAGAGGCTAAACTAGTGGTAGAAAGAGATTCTGCTTCTGCACTTAGAGATGAAGTTGACATGTTGAGGAAGCAAACAGCACAATCACAAGCAGTACTCAAGACAACCATTAAATATTTGGTGGATTTCAAAACGAAGCAAGCTGAGACTGACCAGATTGTTAAGGTCCTGAAGGAAAAAAGGAAATTAAATTCCTACTTGGTAAATCATAGGTGAAATGTTCTTTCCATAGTTGAATAACCTTTGTGTTGTCTGTTCATGTAATCAATCAAACCATTTGTTTTAGAGATCATGTAATAATTGTTTTTTTTTTGGTTTGTAATTTTATTTGAGCACAAGTCTGTATTAATTGATAAGACTCGGAGACATTTCATTTGGATTGCTGTGCCAGACCTACAAATATGCCAATCGGGCTGAATGTGCATTCAGCAATAGTAGTAGTATAGATGGACCATAAGTGGCACGCATCGGAAAGGGCCAAGATGCTGGCTAAAAAAAGGATGTTGTTGTAGCCAAAAAAAAGTACAGCGGCCTGGCTTATGTATGTTAGTTGATATTATTGATCCATATACTCTATAAGTGTTTATATGTCTGTTAGTTCTGTACATTCTTGGTTGATTGACTCGGTATTTGAATCTTGATACATCGCTTGTGTACATATCTAAATGGGAGTACACATTATGCTGCGTGTGACATTTGAGTTGGACATGAAGTGTTCCAAATATTCGAATTCACCTTAAACTGGATTCTAGTTTCTGAATTTGAGTATCGGCATTTGTAAACCATATTCATATATGACAGTGGAATACATCTTTGTCGTCCTTTTGAAGATATATAAAAACACATAGAATGATTTATAAAGATTCATATAGGAATACAAAATGGATTCGAATTTAGTTGCCAGGGTAAACGTGGATGCTTATTGTCCCAAAATTCGAAAGAAGCAGCAAAATGTCCACTCCCACGTCGGCTGCCCGAAGCCAAGTGTTTGGGAGATGGAAATTACTGTCTACCCATTACACGGACAATCCATCGGCCCGATTTCCACTGCTCTAAATAGGGGTAGGTTAGTAACTTCAATTAGACGTGAAACGACTGCCTCTGAGCCCATTTCGACACGGTGGGCGTCAAACATGGCCGGCAAAACTCATTTGACTCAAGCTCGTCCGAAAGACCTCTGTTTCTCCCTCCATTCCCCATTCATACACGGTGGGCGGCAAAACAAACTCGACTCGGCCGAAATCGATGTAGGCAAATATTTTCAATAGGGGCAGGTTTGTAACTTCACTCAGACGTGACACAACCGCCCTACCTGTCAGCCCCGTTCATACACCGTGGGCGCCAACCACCCTCTCCTCGCCCGAAATCGCTCTGGGCAAATATTGGCGAGATGCGAGATTACCGTCCTATCCCCAACCGACGAGACGTCCAAATTTTAAACGGGGGCTAAGTTCGTAACTTTCCCATATTTCAGACAGGCGCGTCCCAAAAACATGGTTCCCCGTACCTCTCCCTCCATTTTCCCATTCATACACCGTCCGCGCTAGAACACCCCATCCCCACACCAGCCTCCGTCCGCCACCCCATCCATCGCCGCCGTCCTCCACCACATCCATCGCCACCGTCCTCCACCATGCCGGAGCGCCTACCAAGACCGCGTCGTCCACTGCTAGAGATGGACGTTTCTCATCCACGGCGATGGACCAATAGCCTTGCATCGCGTCCTCTCGCTTCATCGGCGCCGTCGTCCTCTTTGCCGGGGCCGCTCACACGACCTTCTCTTCCACCGCAACGGGACTTATCCCCCGATGCACCCGTCTACCGTCGCAGATCTGCTTCAACGCCACCGACAGCCATCGCACCCCCGATGCCTACACGGCGCCGCAAGAGAGGTGGTACTTCATATCTCCTCAACTTTTTGATCTCAACCAGAAAATAGATCTTAACTTGGTTACTCTACTTTCTTTTCAGCTCTTAGAATTTAGTTCTTAGTTCGAAGCAAACAATGGATGCTAAATATCATTTCTCCGGTTTGCAGCTTCAAATCTGCCATGGCACAGCCATAATACGGTTTAATTGATCATGCTTAGGGTTTAATTGATCATGTTGGTTCCGTGGTGGTTTCTTTAATAGAAATCGGAGGGGAAACCCTCTTTTGCTAAAAAAATATGCTTAGAGTTTCCCCCTTTTATGATCACTATACGATCAGAATACGTGCTTCGTGTCATAATAACACTGCTCCACCCATCAAGCTAAACAAAGTTGTTTAATTGGTCAGCTAAATGTTCCTAAATTAGTTTCGAAAATGCATGTTCGCCGCTCGGGTGTGTATCTCTACAGGGTGCCCACGGTGGGCCGGCCCACCCTGGGATTTTGGGTCGTCCGAGGCCCCGATTCCCCTCTGTTCTGCTACGCGCTTCCGATCTCTACTCGCCCCCAGCCGCCTGCCTCGCCGGCGACTTGCCGTCCCCGGACGGCATGACTCTAGGAGGAGACGCCGGACTAACAGGAGGCCAGGAGCCGCTCGCCCAACAGGGTCACCGCTGCCCGGGCGCGCCGTCGTGCCTACCTTCCCAGTCCGTTCAGGGCTCAGGCGTGCAGCACCCACCAAGCCAAGCCGATTTATCCTGAGATACGTCCTCAACACTCAGCAGCCACTCCTCATCACCCATTTTCTAATTGATTCATTACTCATTAGGTAGGACTGTCATTAGGGTTTGTTGTGTGCTCAGTGCTACCTACACTTAATGGTTCAGATATATTTTGGTAATCTTTAGTACCTCTAAAGTTCACAGGGTTTTCAAAATTCCGGCCCTCGGAACAAAAACTAGTAATTTTAGATTGTTGGTCGTAGTGACATTGACCCAGATTACTACTGCAAGCCAGGTTTGTTGACAATTTTACTTGTCTTTCTTACTCATTCGATATAATATCCAATTATTCACGTCGATTAGTTGCAAACAATAAGTGCTAGACAAACTTCTTCATTCAGATTTTGGACGGTCTCTTACTGCAGTTACAATTCTGCATACTTGTCCTAGTAAGCTCACAAGTAAATGATTGATTCACTACATCTATGCTTGCCTTGTCATATTTGTTGTCAATATTCTTTTAGGGTGGACCACCCTGTTTCTAAATACTGGAACCGTAGACATGAGTGAATAGTATTTCTCTATGTGATCTCTTCCATCATGTGTGGGTAACGAACACTGCATTGTATAGAAAGAAAGTGTCATTTCCAGCTTTTACATAGGTTTCGATCTTTTACATGGAATACAATCTGCCTACTTGCTTTGTGTCGCACTACCAACACTCCACCCTTGAAGCTAAACATTACGCCACTCATAATTGCTTAGTTTATTTGTTCAAATACGAATTTCATATGATTCTAATGTTCCTACTTCAGTTTTGAAATGTGTGCCTGCCTGTTATAGAGACATAAGGGGTTTGTATTTCTGTGTGTGGTCTGGTCAGCACGGTTGGGGAGGTGAACTTTGCATATGCAGGGGTTTATAGGGAGACACTCTCCGAGTTGAATCCGCAATGCATTCCATAGATAATCTGACTACTTTTTATGTTTTCATGAATCTCAGATTCTGAACAGCATCATAATGATTATGAGCTTGCGCGCATGAAAAGAATAAAGCAGAACAATGCCATGGCTGTCAAACTTGGCATTAAGGGACTGAAATCAAGTCTGGATGCAATGCAAACGCTCTCCACCTACAGATTCATGCTCAGAATATGATCCTAACAGTGATTCTGAGCTAGAGGGAGACCTAAGTCAATGTAGCTCCCTAGTGGAGGAGTCAGAGGAAGATGCCCTATCTTATTCACCCATCAAGGTACTTGCTCTAACTTTCCAAGGTTACATTGCTCGCACATATCTTGCAACTGATGCTTTGCATTGCTTCTACTTTGTTGAACTGCCATTAGCTTAGTTTACACATCGTGTATGTGAATACGCCCTGCCTATCCATTTTCAGTACATATTCCATCTGTCATCATACCATATTTATCCATTCAAATGTTGTTCTTGTGTATCAGACGTTCAAAAGGAAGAGGGCGATTGCTGATCGTGGAGGAGCACAAGCAAAGTATTTGGAAAAGGTAGTGGCACCTGATAAATCAAATAGCCCATTAGGTGTAGTTGCAATATCACCTGACCCACAAAATACCCCAACTCTAGCAGACTCTAGCCCTACTACACTGGTCATTTCTGATGCCCCAACTCAGCAGACCCCAACTGCAGCAAACAGTATGATTATGCCAGTTGACATAGCACCAGCTGTACGACGCAAAACCCCCATTCCAGCAAAGAGTACACCAAATCCAGTTGCCAAATCCCTTTTCGAACCAGAGAGAGCCCCAATTGCAGCAAATAGGACCCCTGTTCCATTTCTTCCCAGTTTAGAAGACGAAGCTTATGTTGTTGTCAGGAACTTTGTGCGCATCTTTCCTTCATGGAAAGATTATACCGCAGACACAGAACAATTTCCAGTCTTCCTCCGCAACTTACGCGTAAGTAATGTACTAATGTTATTCATGGTCATTACTGCATATGTTTCTGCTGACAGAAGACACAAGATTTCATTCTTTTAAATAGGCGAGGAGCAAACTGGATTGTGATGACGAGCAAGGGTTGGTTGCGCTTTTCAAGCACTCGTTGATGAAGTATCGTTCCTACCTGAGGCAAGCGCACTTCGATGGCAAGCCTCTGAACGAAATTTCTGTAAAGTCTCCGGTGCTACATTTATCCGACGGTGACTGGAATAATCTTGTTACACATTGGTCTCGGCTGCAGCGTAAGGTACTGTCTATGATATCACATCACAATTTGAACTACATTTCTGCATTTGCCTTAATGTCTCACTTGTACGAAAACTGTTAGCAGAAGAACATTCATTCTCAAGGGACCACAGAATCTCGCAACTATACTGCACACTGCATTGCTCTTGTGAGTACCTCTTGCCCTGTATGACCATACTTACTTTCATAGTTGTTTGATTATGTAGCATCACTGCACATGTTAGCCTCGTAATCGTCCATTTGGTGGACATTATAAGATCCGTATGGACTCTTACATAAATTTAGAATCAACCCAATGCTTTTGAAGAGGTTTAGCTCTGCAGTCCTCTTGTAAGGACTGAACGTGGTCTATCACTGTACTTACATTAACAGCTACTCCCTCCGTCCCATAATATAAGAACGTTTTGTACAGTACACCAGTGTTCAAAACACTCTTGTATTATGGGAAGAGGGATTGGTTCATTTTGTAGCATTCTGCATCTTATCTCCCTCGCCCACCATTTACTAAAAAAGATCAGATCTATATTTAATCTTACCAACAAGTAGAATACACAGACAATGCCAGTGCAGAAGTGTAGCCCATTGCTCTTGTCAGTACATTTTGTCCTGTAACGCTTGTACTTCCAGGGATTGGTAGTTGATTATGTAGCATCAATCTGCATCTTATCTTCATTATCCTCTATCCCTTCCAGTATTATCATATCTATAATTACTCTCTACAAAATGTAGAGTACAGGCAATGCTTATGAAGAAGATTCTGTGCTGAAATTCTTGAGTTATCCTTCCCTTGACATGGAGAAGGCATTATAAAGCCGGTGTTAACTGTTAATGTAAGTCAGTCCTTCTAAAGCCTTTATCCTCAACTGCTGTTTAATTTGCTCATACTCCCTATCGTTTACTGCTGTTTAGTTTGCTGTTTCTACCAAAATGCATGTTCGTAAGAACCGTAAGTTCTAAGTTTTACTTGTAAAACCAAATTCCTTATTCATACCATGCACATTACTTAATACTCCCTATATGTATGCTTGTTTTTGTGGATCTATAATCCAGTGTGTGGTGAAGCAGCCCACGTTTGCACCTTGTCATCTCCTGTTTTATCTTACTGATGTGGCTGATGATATGAACAACATGCCATGCACATTATCCAAAATAGATACAATGATTTTCTTTGCCCTTCATCTATGCTTGTTATGTTGACATGGTAATCCAGTAGTGTGGTGAAGCTCCCCGCATTATGAACAATGCCAAATTATGCTATTGATATTTTGAACTTACTCTTTATTTTCTAATTTGAAATTGGATAGAATTGACAGAACAGTTATCATCTTTGTTTATACACGTGCAAAACCTGTCATCTCTCTGCTTTGTTTCAGGGTGATATGCCTGATGGCATGCACAAGTCTGCTGAAGGCTGTGAGACAAACCCAACATATATTGCAGCAAAGAAGGCAAAACATCTTGAAGATAGCGAGACAACCCCAAAGTCTTGTCTTGATGCAGTGTTCAAGTTACTTGAGACTAACAGTCAGACAAGCTCACAGAATTCGTTGTCTGAATCAGTTCGACTTCTTCAGTCCCAAGTTCTAGCAGAAAGGCATTCTGCAACTCAACTTCGACTTGAAGTCCTATCTCTAAGAAAGATTGCGGAGAACACCAATGAGAACCTCATCGCTAAACAGCTACACCTGGAAGCTATGACCGACATGCTAGGCCGGTCTCACAGCCTTGCTCAGCAGCTTGCGCAGCAGTTCCCCCGCAAGGCTAACCTTTCTTGAACTGTCTTGGAAGTGGTCTCGGTTCAGTATTATTTTGTTACGCTGCAATGGTGCCCAGTTTTTGTAATCTGCTTCTTCGTTGCGCTTTATGATCACTGGTGGCGAACTTCGATGCCCAGTGGATGTAATATACCTTAAATCCTTTATTGTATAGTGTAGGTTTATTCTTAGTTACTATGCCGTAATTTCTTTATTGTATAGAGTAGGTTTGTTCTTAATTCCTACTAGTTACTGCCATCATTCGCTATCTGAAAAAAAATCAGATGTAGTCGACCGGACCGAAACATTCGACTCTAACGGGCCAGGTTTTTAGCGGGCCACAATTGGGCCGGCCTGCGTCTTTCTTGGGCCCGAATGATTGGGGCCTTCACACATTGCGCCAGGCCCAAACTTACACCGGCCTATATTTTAGTTGGGCCTTTTGTCGACCCAGCGCTTAGTTTGGCCCAGGTAGCGTTGGGCCATTAACAGGCTGAATATTGTACTGGCCTGTTACGGCCGAGATGAAACCACGGGCCTTTAGCAGGCCAAAATGCATGTTGGGCCTCAATTTTCACTAGTCGTCGACGGGCCTTCAGCAGGCCGAAATGTAGACCGGGCCGTTTTGGGCCCAGTTAGCTCACGGGCCGTTACCAGGCCGAAACATATCTCGGGCCTTAGTTGGCCCACTGATATCATGGGCCTTTAAGAGGCCGAAAGCTTAGCACAGGCATCAACGGACCGAATTACGCGACAGGCCTTTAACAGGCCCAAAGTCACGTTGGGCTTAACTGTTGCCACCTTTAGCACGGGCCGTTAGTGGGCCCGATGTCCCGTCGGACCATATATGGCCCATGGGTAGCACGGGCCATTCCCAGGCCGAAAGTCACACCGGGCTGAAATGGGCCCATGTCTACATCAGGCCTCTAACAGGCCGAAAGTCACTGGGTTGTAGTTGGGCCCAAATATTCGGCGAACAATTAACGGGCCAGATCTGGCTTCAGGCCGCAAATGGGCCCAAATATTGGGCGAACAATTAACGGGCCAGATCTGGCTTCGGGTTGTAAATGGGCTCAAATATTGGGCAAACAATTAACGGGCCAGATCTAGCTTCGGGCCGTAAATGGGCCTTTATTAAGCAGACCGTTATTGGGCTGGCCCACTAGTACCTGATTAAGTTCTACGGGCCTTTGACTGGGCCGGCCGTTTTGACCTATATGGGCCTCTGTTGGGCCCAGCCACGTGTCGACGTATCATAGGCATGTCTCCTCTAATGGACGGGCGACATCTGGCCCACTGACGAGCTGACAGGTGTTCCCTTCGGCCAATCAGAATTTTACACGTGGAAATTTCCCATTGGTCAGGGCTGTTAACAGGTTATCGGATCCAAAATCAGACCCGATAGCTTAACGGCGTTCCGTTACGGTGGATGCCACGTGTCAGTCACCCTTGACGAAAGCACTTCTTTGACGCGCGATTTATCGTCATGGAAGTGGACACTGCCGTGATGATAAATTTGGCAATGTCATGGAACACTTCTACGACAGCACATGTATGACTATCTTGATTCTGTCATAAATTTGTCATGGATGTACATGCATGACAGAAAACGCGACCTACTGTGACAAACATGTATCATCACAGAAGTGTATTTTTTTGTAGTGTGACCCGTCCGGCGGTAAACCGCCAGGACGCTTTCAACTTCTTGTATGCAGGAATAGCTTGAATAAACCGCTACGGATTATGAACATAATATATCCTAAGCATGGCGGATTAACAGTGTCAGGCAAGATAAATATGCGCGATGGCATAGCAGACCAAGTGTTTGTACTAGCCTATTACAAGGCACTTTAATGCCCAAAAGAACAATTGTTTTCAGCAAGTGTTGCAGTACACAGAAGGCTAAACCGGCCTCCAGATCATGACTCGTCACCAGGCTGACTTGACGGTTGTGGATCATCTTGCGCCGGTTCATCCTCCTCCTGTCTACCCAGTGGCTGGAAGTCAATGGTTGCCCAATCGATCCCAGTTAGAGCTTGGAATACAGCTTCATCACTTATAAGTGTGGACGGTTCAAAGTCAGGGGCATAGGTATGCTTACGGATTGGCGGGATAAGATTTTGAGCGTCCGGAGTTGGTGCAGCAACCCGTTTGTTGTTGACGTCATAAATCACATGATAGTGTGAAAGATCAGTTTCTTCAGCCAATTTGCAAGCCGGTGGGCGCATTTCCCTGGTTATGGGTCAGAGGTCATCATTGTCAAAATCTATTCTGTCTTCCCTTAAGCTTGGATACCCTTTACCCACATCCACCGGATCAAGATCAGGCACCCATGATTTAGCCCGGGTTAGCGCGGTCAGAGCACCTGCCCTTGCAGCCGATCTTTTTAACTCTTCAAACCGGGCAGGCAGCATTGACAACCTTTCTAAGGTTTCCTTGATTAAGGTTGGGGCGGCTTGTTATGAGAAGCAGTGCATCTGATCCATTGCGCGCCGGTATATAATTGCTCTATAAGAGTATAGGCAGCCTTCAATTTCTTCTGCATGTCAGAGCCCCGATGGGTAATGCGAGTTCCTGCATCATTACGAGCCTCAGTAAACCAGCAACTGATGGGATAATATATGTTGAAAACTTAAAGTGAGGATATTTACCAAAAACAGCAGTGGTCGTGGCACTTATCTGCCGCTTTAAACCAGTCAGCACTTATCCTCAGCTCTCTTTTGCAATGTGATTTTTTCTATATCCCAATCCGCCCGCTCCTTTTTGAAATTTTCCTTCAGCTTCTCCATGGCTTCTAAGGCACTGGTCAGCTCATCTTTGGCTTTGGAGGTTTCTGCTTGCGAGGACTTAATGTTTTCTTGAAGATCAGCAGTTTGGGCTTCCTTTTTGCTCAGCTCAGCCTATAAGAGACGGACATATCATGAGTTGGCAGTACATATTTGAAGTACCAAGCACATAACAAGTTATACACTTGGTACTTGGGGGATAATGCATATTTGCTTGTTATCAGAAATTTTTACAAGTCTCAAGCACAATACAAGTATTATTCTTGGCACTTGGGGGCTAATGTATATTTGCTCAAAGTAACCCTTGGTAAAATTCCTGGTTCAGCTTGAAAAGATAAACCGGCCCTTGGGGGCTACGCAAGAAAAATTGAGGTATTCTATGGTCCCAGTTTAGATTGATATCATAAAGCGGCCCTTGGGGGCTACTGGAGTGGATGTTTGGACACAAGAGAAACAGATATGCAGAGTTAAGCAGTAGTTACCTTACATCGTTCTTTCATCAAGTTCACTAAGCCGGCTTCATAGTCGCGGCTTGTGTACAGACGGTTTAAGAAGCCAGAATGAATGTCTTGGGCGTTGAGATTGGCGTAGCTTGACAAGTCTGCATTCCACTTGCCTTTGCCCATAGCAGAAAGCTCTTCCTTGGAACTATGCTTTGATAAAGCAACAGGATTACCAGGGGTGGTGTGGCCAAAGCCAGTGATCATAACATCATCTGCCTTGTCATCTGCAGCCTTGACTAGGCTTGACGGTTTATCAGCGGCGCGGACTAGGCTTGATGGTTTGTTAGTGGCTCGGACCGGGCTTGTCGTTTTATCAGCATGGCCCGTTGGATCAACCTCTACTTGTTCAACAACAAAGTCATAATCTTGTGGTGGCGGATCATCAAGCATGGCGTCAGCATTTGTTTCTTCCGGATCTGGAGTTTTTTTCGGATCAATAACTACATTGTCGTCAGCCGGTTTATTTAACTGGGCCTTCTTGCTGGGTCTAGGCTTGGCACTAAGGAGAACAAACATAAAGATCAATACATCGGGCAAATATAATGTATTAAGGATAAAATTAAAGCATAACTCACCCAGGAACTGTCTTGAGGGTTGGAAGTTGTGTGGCCATTGACTCGCCAGGGGATGAATGAGGTGTTCCCTGATAATTCGAATCAGACGGATTAAGAGGCTGTCGGAAACAACCCGCCTTGGGGTAAGAAGTATCAGGAATATAAGAGACCTCTGATCGACATTTCTGGACTGGAGTGTTCGATAAATTGGCCGAGGTAACTACCTGGCCGCTGTACCGGGTTGTGCGGCGAGCTTCGTGTTGCTGCTTCTTCAAAAGAAAGTTTGGGTCCAAGTGAGCTAGGGGTACTTTCCGGTTTGCTTGACGGATTTTCTGTGTTGGCACAGGATCTGAATCGGAGGAAAGAATAATTACCTCTACATCGTCAGCTTGGCTGCCTTCAGCGTCATCCTGGTAATAGTCATTGTCAATGAGGTGTATGAATAACGAACCAAGAGAGTCAAGTTCTACCTCTGAATCCGGATTATCCAGATCATCATCAACGTTTGGTTCAGATGGTTCAGCATTTTTCTTTTTGGCGGGCCTCTTGGTGACCTTAGTCTTGACACGAGGTGTCTTCGCCGGTTTATCCTGCGACTTCTTTTTCTAGAACGGATCATCGTCCTCTCAGAGATTGATGAAAGATATAAGGGAAAATTACAAGGGTCGGATTAAAAATAAGAGTTATGCAATTCTTACAGCTGGCAGTTTATTGAAAACACGGAAGGGACTGAGCCCTGTTTTGCTGCAGACAGCCACCGGTTCATCCAATATCTTTTTAACAGCTTCTCTAATTTCAGCATCAGTTAGCTGAATGTTGATATGCCATTGAGGATCTTGTAAGTTCCATGTATATTCGCACATTAAATCAAGGCGACGGCTTAAAGGCAGAATGCTCCAAGATATCCAGCAGCGGACAAAGTCATCGCTTGTTAAACCGTTCGCAACAAAGGCTCTGAGCTTGGAGAGTTGAGGTGCATAGTTGGACCGTTCCTTTGCAGTCAGCCGTTGAGGGAATGGATGTGTATTGGTAAGCCGGTGAGCATGATAACCCGGCAGAGGATTTTCTACAATGGGAGATGTATCTCGGCAATAGTACCAAGTCTGGTTCCAATCTTTGGGATGAGTATGATGTTTGGCGTGAGGAAAACTGACATCTTTCCTTTTTTGAATTGAGACCCCGCCAAGTTCAGTATTGGGCCCATTTGTAAATTCAGTGTGGCGCTTCAGATAGAAGAAATCTCTGAACAGTTCAACCGTGGGTTCTTCCTGCAAATAAGCCTCGCAGAACACTTGAAAGTTGCAGATATTGGACAGAAAGTTCAATCACGGAAATTTTTTGATCCGGGGGGACTGAACCCTCGACCCAGGTGATCAATGAATACAATCACTTCTCCATCCTTGGGCTCAGGAGGATTTTCTGGACCGGGGGCTCTCCAATGTATGACATCCTTTTTTGCTAAGGCGCCGGTTGCAACACACACATTCAGTTTTTCTTCAGTAACCTGGGAGGGGACCCAGTTACAAGCATAAAATTGTTTTGCCGTTTCAATGGACAGCTGGAAAAAGATTAAATACTGTTTTATGATTTGTTACTGACAAGTATAAAGCGTTGCAAGATCAAAGGGAAAGACGTTGAGGCATATACACATGTTAAACTGGAGTCTAACATTGGAAGAGTTACAAAGATAAACAAATCGGCGGTTTAAGAGGGGACTAATGGTGCCTGCCGGATTATCATTTTCTAAAAGCTAAACCACTTATACTGGTAAGGAAGGTACAGATCTGAAATAACTAAGTGATGGACAAACAGTTTCCACAAATTGGTATTACAAATCTGGATCTATAATGTGTCAGAAAATGGAAAATTATTCAGGGTTAAAAATTCTGATACTTGAACAGTCGAAGGATTCAGATGGGATTTTCTACTTAAAGAGAGATGCATTAGCGGAAACGAAGGATTATGGCCATCTTTATACAGGATAAACATCAAAGTTTAGATCAAGAACTATGGCGCAGAGATGAACAGGGAAGAACAGCTTCGAACTTCGATGAACACCGAAACCCTAATGGCGGATCTAGAGCAAGGATGCTGATGGAACAGTGGAGGAGCGCCGCGTTTCTCTGGTACGTTCAGGTTGATGCAGCGGCCGGAGTTGAGGTCGAGGGCGGAGCTTGACGACGACGGCCGCGCGTGAGGCTCAGGGCGGCGCAAGGAAGAAGAAGAAGCGAGGAGGCATGGGGGGGAATAAAAAGGACCCCCCGGTCTTATTTATGAGGCGAAGGGATAAGTGACAGGCGCGAAAATCAAGGAGCCCAAAAGTTGAATATGTGACAGAGTTGTCGCCTCGATTGTCGGAGGCTCATTAATGAAGGGGAGATATATACAGTTTTTATAACAAGTGACGTCATGGCGGTTTATTACAATCTTGGAAGTTGACGTCATGGCGGATTACAAGGTTATGCGAAGGCGCTAAAAGGGAATTTTCTTAAGTGTTGAAGATTGACATGAACAGGTTCAAATCAATCTGGGGCCTAATGTTGGGGATATTACTACTGAGTATAAACCGGCCAAGAGGGGCCGGGTTATACCCATAATGAGTTATTTATATTTGAAGCCCATGAAGACAAGGAGTATGGCGCTTTACGGAGGAGATCTAACACGAAGGCCCATGGCCCAAAGGCGGATTAGGGCCTGTAGACATAAACCGCTATATGATATGTAACTTGTATTGTAAGATAAGAAAGTGTAGAAACCGAGCCGGACACATTGATGAGTCGGCCTCGGGATTGTGTAAACCGCCGGGCGTTAACCTGTGTATATAAAGGGATGACCCGACGGCGGTTTAGGGACAACAAACAACAACTCGAGAGCCAGGTATAGCGGATTCGCTCCCTGGTCATCAAAACCCTAGCAATTCCACATCAACTGGATTAGGCCTTTACCTTCACCGCAAGGGGCCGAACCAGTATAAACTCCTTGTGTCCTTTGTCCCGGTTTAACCCCTTTAAGCTAACCCGTTGCGGTGGCTCCACGACTAAGTCCTTTCACTAGGAAATCTGCCGTGACAAAACCACGACATTATGGGTACGGTGATTGAGAAGGTCCAGTCCGCCAAAAGCGGGATGACCGAAGTCTGCACTGGCCTCCTAACAGGCTTTGAGATAAGTAATGTAATTGTAGAAAGAATATCACAGTGTAGACAGTAGCCCTGATGCTCTGTTCGGTGTTCGGAGGGAAAAAGCCGAACAGAGGATCAAAAACTCTTTGCAGGAGTCTAACATAAGATGTCTATGTGAATAAGCAGGCGGCGCTCTTGGCTACTGCCGCTCATACTGCGGAGGTCTCCGAACTGAAGCAGAACCCGAAGCGGGCCGAGGAAGAGCTTGGCCTCGTGAAGAAGCAGCTAGAGGACAGCCAAGGTATGCAGTAACCTGCTTGTATATTTTGGGAAGGATGAATAGTTCGTGCTGACTAAAGTGTCATGAATTTTACTAGGGGCCACGACCAAGGTGGCAGTCCTCAAAAAGGCGTTAGCCGAGGCCGAGGACAAAGCGGCGAAGGAAAGCGCCGCGTGCAAGAAGCAGGAGGCCTGGGTCAGCGAGGTCCAGCATGAGCTCCAGGACGCCGTCAAGAAGTATGAGTCCTTGGAGCGCGATTCTAAAACTCAAGAGTTTGAACTTGCCAAGGCCCACCAGAGCGCACAAGATGCCCGAGCCGAAGCCCAGAGCGCCCTCCAGGAAATCCAGGCGGCCGAGAAGATTGCGGCGGGTAAGGCTTTCATTATGCGAAGCAAATCTGTAAAGGAAACGTTCCTTTTACTTACCCAAATCTGGAGCTCTCCAAGGGCGTTTACGGATCTGCCGTGGAGCATAGCAGATGTTGCGGAGTTCTATCGAGCCGAAGAAGGGAGCTCTACGGAGAAGCTGTTCTGGTCTCAATACCTTAGACTGAAACATCCGGTTCCCTTTAGCGACCAGCTGAAACAGCTGGTCGAGCTGCACAAGGCGGCCGAACTAGCCATGAAGGACCTAATAGTCCGGCTATGGCCTGCCGAGCCCATGCCCGGCAGCTACTCCGGACTCATGAAGCGGCTTGTGAGTGCCTGCCCGTGGCTTGAAGTCATAAAGCGGTCGGTCTGCATTGAAGGTGCGCGGATGGCCTTTGCCGGCGCCAAGATGCACTGGGCGAGGATGGATGCCAAGAAGCTGATGACCGAGGGGCCACCTGTGGGAAAGGAGCACCGCCGACGCGAACTATATTTTGATAGTGTCCTGGAGGGATCCCGCCTTGTGGCGGAGCAATGTGCGAGGGATGTGATCTTTGAATGGATACATTCATATTTGTCTTGCCCAGTATTATGAAAACAAAGACAGTTTATGTAATATAATGCTAGATTTCTACCTCCTATGCGGCCGTTTATATTAAATCTGAGAGTTGGCCAGTCGTCGGCTTCAGCCCCACGTAGGAAATACGGGGGTGTTCGGGATGGAATCTAAACACTCTTTATCCAATTATTTGGTCCTTGAAGGAGGTGTTTAGCGCAACGAACAAGGCAATCAGACTATAATGCTTTATCACCCTCACTTAGCCATAGGAGTTCGATAATTAAAGTTTTAGGCGCAGCCCCTGGTATTCGGAAGTCCGAACTGGGGGAATCTGTAATCACCTGATCGGTAAAAAACCGATTCATCACGTAATGCGGAAAAAACCTCTAGCGATTTGAAACGTCCGAACAGCTGACCAGCTCTCGCCACATCATGACAGTCAGTTTTTGGCTTTCTCTACTGAGGTTCTCGTCCGGATGAACCGGGACACAATCACAGTAGTTCTCCCTTTACTACCCTAGCCGATATAGCGGAACGTAAGGTAGTAAGCACAGGAGCCGGGCAACCCAACTATTGACCAAAGACATGATTCAGAGCCAATGCATATAATGCTAAATTCAGGGTGCCGAACGATACTGTAAAAGTGTTCGGACTTTGATGCCGTAGTGCGGGGCGCTATGAAGCCCCTGGCGAATATGAAATGTACCAAAGTGTATGGGTGCTATGCGATAAAATTATCGACAGAAAACAAAGGAGAACAGAAAGGCAGCAACGGTAATAAGCTGGGGCCTTAAAATTTCTGGCCGCAAACTGTTTCCATTATAATTTGATAAATACGTCAAGGCGTATTGATACAAATGGTGCGATAAGCAACGGGCTATTTGACATGCCGAAAACCAAGGGAGAGCAGCGTGTGGGTTCTAAAAAAACAACAGGTGGAGTGATTGTTAACGAAACCACCTTGAAAATCCCCATACGTCTGTGCTTCTTGCCGTCTTGATGTATTTAACCTTCAAGAGGACCGGTAATCAGGCCATTAGATAGGGCCTGCAGGAGTAAAACCTGAAAAGGAAAAAAGAGAAAAAGTGAAAGTATATGTGTCCGGGAGCGGTCGAGTCGTGCTATGGATCACGAGGTAGGAATGCCTCTGTCTATGCCCATGGTATTTTGAGTGCGTAATTATGTACGCGTGGTATGAATGCCTCCACTTGATTGGGCCTAAGATGGAGGCCGAATTGCTAGTCGAGCTCTTGACGAGTCGAGCTGTCCTGCTGCAGAATAGTCTGGGCCCTCTTGGTAGTGTCCAGGAGCTTGGCCGCCAAATTAAGGTTTGGCTTAAGAAGGCCGCTCTGTACATCTACTGCTAAGGCTGCGGTGTGCTCTTCTGTACGGAGGGAGCGTTCTGTGTTTCCATTAACTGTTATGACACCGCGTGGCCCGGGCATCTTGAGCTTGAGATAAGCATAGTGTGGCACCGCGTTGAAACGAGCTAATGCGGTTCGTCCGAGTAGTGCATGATAGCCGCTGCGGAAGGGGACGATATCGAAGATTAGCTCTTCGCTTCGAAAGTTGTCTAGACATCCGAAGACAACCTCCAGTGTGATTGAGCCCGTACAGCGGGCCTCTATACCTGGTATGACTCCCTTAAAGGTAGTCTTTGTGGGCTTAATCCGTGATGGATTAATGCCCAGTTTGCGCACTGTATCCTGATAAAGCAGGTTGAGGCTGCTGCCACCATCCATCAGGACCCATGTGAGATGGAATCCGTCGATGAATGGATCGAGGACTAGTGCGGCCGATCCGCCATGACAGACACTGGTCGGATGGTCTCGGCGATCAAATGTGATCGGGATGGAGGACCATGGATTGAATTTTGGGGCGACTGGCTCCATCACGTAGACGTCCCTGAGTGCACGCTTGCGTTCCCTCTTGGGATGTGGGTGGCATATATCATATTCACCGTTTTGACCTGAGAGGGGAATTTCTTCTATCCCCCTGTGTTCGGTGGCCGGGTATCCTCGTCATCGTCCTCGCTCTGCGACCCCTTCTCCTTGTTATCGGCATTTAACTTGCCGGCCTGTTTGAAGACCCAACAATCTTTGTTGGTGTGGTTGGCTGGTTTTTCTGGGGTGCCATGTATCTGGCACGGACGATCGAGTATGCGGTCTAGACTGGATGAGCCTGAATTGTTCTTATTGTACAGCTTCTTCCGTTGACCGGACTTGGAGCCACTGAATCCGGTGTTGACCGTCGTGTCATTAGTATGGTTGCCATTGATCTGATGCTTGTGTCTGTTGCGTCGGGGCTTGCCGTTGCTATCCTTGGCTTCAGAGGTGCCAGGTTCGCTTGCATTATTGTTGCAGCGGGCTAGCCAACTATCTTCGCCCGTGCAAAAGCGGGTCATAAGTGCTGTAAGGGCCGCCATGGACTTCGGCTTTTCCTGCCCGAGATGTCGGGCGAGCCATTCGTCGTGGATGCTATGCTTAAAGGCTGCTAGGGCTTCTGCGTCCGGACAGTCGACGATCTAGTTCTTTTTAATCAAGAACCTAGTCCAGAATTTCCGGGATGATTCTCTGGGCTGTTGGACTATATGACTTAAATCATCTGCATCAGGAGGCCGGACGTATGTTCCTTGGAAGTTGTCCAAGAAGGCTTCTTCCAAGTCTCCCCAGCTGTCGATGGAGTTTTCTGGCAGACTATTTAACCATTACCGAGCTGGTCCTTTGAGTTTAAGTGGGAGATATTTGATGGTGTGGAGATCATCGCCACGAGCCATATGGATATGGAGAAGGAAATCCTCTCTCCAGACCGCAGGGTCTGTTGTCCCATCTTGTGATTTGATGTTTACGGGTTTGAACCCTTCTGGGAATTCGTGGTCCATTACTGCATCAGTGAAGCAAAGAGGGTGTGCGGCGCCTCTATATCGGGCCACATCGCGACGTAGCTCCGATGGAGTCCGTCTGCGGAGTTCGGACCGGGCGTGACTGTGCTTATTATGTCCAAATAGGTGGCCGTCATCACGTGCCGGGGCACGCCCTCGCGATCCGTAGATCGATCTAGTATGTCCTTCATTATTGTCCAGTTTTTGTTGCAGGTAATAGGTATGTCCTCGAGCTGTTTTATCTCTACCCTTATGGTGAAGTGGAGTAGGCTGGTGTTCGGCTTGAGTTTCCGCTTTGTCCCGACCCCGTGGTGGTCGGTCAGCCGCATTGCGTGATGATGCTATGGGCTTCAGCGCCTCATCTCAAACTGAAGTAGCAGTTTACGCTGTGGGTAGCTTTTTGCTGGGCGATTAAGGCCATATTCTTCGGCTGCCAGGACATCAGTCCATTTGTCGTTGAGCAGATCTTGATCAGCTTGAAGCTGCTGCTGCTTCTTTTTCAGGCTCCTTGCAGTGGCTATTAGCCGACGTTTAAAGCGCTCCTGCTCGAGAGGTTCCTCAGGTACAATGAAATCTTCGTTGCCGAGGCTCGCCTCCTCCTCGGAGAACGGATGATAACTACCGTCTTCCGAATCTTCATTTATGGCCTGTTCGTCAGGGCTGACTTGCCCATCCTCCTGATTTTCCTGTTCGGCAGTTTGTTCATCATGTTCTTCTACGTCTTCGGCACCGCCCGGAGTGTTGTCATCTCCTGTGCCGGTATTGTTGTCCTTGTTGCGGCGTGATTTAGAGCGGCGCCGCTGACGCCGGTGCTTTGGTTGTGTCTTCGGAGGTTCTTCTTTCGCGGGGTTTTCCTTGTCGTCACCGCTATTATCTTTTGGCGTATCCACCATGTATACGTCATATGAGGAAGTGGCCGTCCATCATCCGGTGAACGGCGTGGCTTGGGCCTCCTCTTCTCTGGCATCGTCGTCCATACCGTCGATATCTTCGTAGTCATAATCGAGTGTGTCGATTAAGTCATCGACTGTGGCTATGAAGTGGGTGGTGGGTGGGTCGCAAAATTCTCCATTATCAGCCTCCAATTCAAACCGGACATAATTCGGCTATGAGTCCCCCGCCAAGGACAGATTCTTTAATGAGTTTAGTACGTCGCCGAAAGGCGAGTGTCGGAAGATGTCTGCGGCGCTGAATTCGAAGATCGATAACCGATCAAGATCGGCGTTCGCGGACGCACATGGTTCAGAACTTATAGCCGGAAACGATTTTGGAGTTCCGGTGACACAGATATCACATGAGGCTAAGTCTGTGTGCGGCTCCAACGCCGCGGAATAGGTGGCCTCCATGGCGGGGTTGAGCTTCCCGTCCTCAGATGGCGTGATTTGTTCCGGATCTAAGGCCGGGGTGGTTACAGGAGCTATCTCCTGGATGTGGTCCGATGACAGATTTAAGTCATGTTGATCGAGGTGACAGGGAGCGGCTGCCGCAGACTCGAATCCGTTGAAGATCAAGTCTCCGTGGATGTCCGCGACATAATTCAAGGTCCCGAATCTGACCTGATGGCCAGGGGCATAGCTTCCGATCTGCTCCAGATGGCCAAGCGAATTGGCCCGCAGTGCGAAGCCGCCGAATACGAAGATCTGTCCGGGGAGGAAGACTTCTCCCTGGACAGCATCGTTGTGGATGATTGAAGGGGCCATCAAACCTCTTGGCGACGGCACAGTGGAACTATCAATGAAAGCACCAATGTCGGTGTCAAAACCGGCGGATCTCGGGTAGGGGGTCCCGAACTGTGCATCTAGAATTAATGGTAACAGGAGACGGGGAACACGATGTTTACCCAGGTCCGGGCCCTCTCTATGGAGGTAATACCCTACTTCCTCCTTGATTGATCTTGATGAATATGAGTATTACAAGAGTTGATCAACCACGAGATCGTAATGGCTGAACCCTAAAAGTCTAGCCTGTATGAGTATGGTAATGAATATTCGATCCTATAGACCTAACTCTCCGGTTTATATAGACACCAGAGGGATCTCGGGTTACATGAGGTCGGTTACAGAGAAAGGAATCTACATGTTTGATCGCCAAGCTTGCCTTCCATGCCAAGGTGAGTCCCATCCGGACACGGGTGTAGTCTTCGATCTTCGTATCTTCATAGCCCATCAGTCCGGCCCATGACTAACAGGCCGGACGCCCGAGGACCCCTTAGTCCAGGACTCCCTCAGTCATCTTATTATCTTCTCCATCATCATGAGCATATTTAATATGAATACAACAATGAGCATGCAGCATACAACTGCATGGACAAAATATCAAACTCTGAAGTGCACAACTATAGCATAAAGAACATGACAATACCAAGTGCTAGCATATCAACGGTGTATTACAATCATCATAGCATTTTATAACGATGTCATGAAAATAAAGTAGAGTAGTGGCCTGGCATTATCAATAACAACATTCTAATTAGCATGGCAAAAGATATCATGAAAGCACAAGCATGCATAATAAGCATAATGGAATAACTGCAGACGAAAACGATAAGAAACAACTGCAACTACACACACACAAGGTGCAAGCAAAGTCAACATGCAAGTTCAGGGCTCATTATAAGAGGTTCGCTTGCCTGGGGTCGACAAATACTCCGGGAAGAAGTGTGGAACGATCGCGAAAAGATTTGCCAGAAATAGTTCTCTCTCGGAGGGGGCTGTTTACGGAAACATCAACAAAATAGTCCCATAAAAAAAGCTCGACGAACAGAGAACGTGAGCGTTGGAATCACCTAAATCGGAGTTACGGTTGAAAAGTTGTGAGCGTTCGTTCGTTAGGCAGAAAAATAAACAGAATCTGTCCATTTTTGTGGCTAACGGGTGAACGTTCACAATTTAAAGGGTTCGGCGGGCGGGGCTGGGCGGAACGCTCATTTCTGAGAGTACGCCGTCGCGTACAGAAAGCGCACTCCAGCGCGTGGCCGCGGTAGAGTACGTCTTCACCTGGGGAACGCGCAAAGCACAGAAGACGCCTCCACTTAATCCAGCGTGGCGTGCTGGGCCACACCCGCCTCTCGCCGACAGGTGGGGTCACGCAGGGAGGGGCCCGCCTGGCCTGGCCTTCTTCTTCCTCCCGCTCGGGCACGCGCCTGGCCGAGGGAGGTGTCTGCCTCGATGGCGCTTGCCGGTGCATCCGACCACCGCAGGAGGCGTGCGGCCTACCCAAATGACCAGCGGAGAGAGACGCATCTAGAGGTGGTAGCCGCTGCCGCCGACGAGTGCTAAGGAGAGAGCAGCCGGGCCCGCGGCGGAGGGAGGCTTCGGCCGCCGGAGAAAGGGAAGCTACGGTGGAGGAGAGGAGAGCCTGAGGCTACGGGGAGGTCCGCCGGAGCCTGGGGGATGCAGTGGTGTCGAGGGAACGGAGGACAAGGCGCGCTCTGGGTTCTTTAATGATGCCAGCTCATGTCTACTGCATAGTCCATCCAAGGTAGATCATTACCATGGTAAAGAAACGGGCGAAGACAAAGGGGGCTGAGTAAACCAAGCTCCACAAGTTTGTTGTAGCAAACTTAACCACATTCTAGAGATAAAACCAGAGAGGTTAAAAGGTAAACTTGATGTCTGGGAGGCTTAGAGTAGCAAGGACTACGGTCCTAGGAATTATGAGGCTATTTGGACAAGTATTTAACATAGTTGCAGTGCAACTACCAAATCTGGTCCAGAAGCTAAATGATGAAGAAGCACCCACTAGGAGTGTTGGATTGTGCTAAAACTTGTCAAAGCTTGATGATTTGGACATATAATGATGCTGTAAAACTTTCATACCAAATGGACTTGCCAAAATGATACTTCCTTCACAAAAATCTCCTCTGTCCAGAAACTTGAGAAAAATCCTAAGGGAAAATGGCTAACTGAAATGAGGGAAAATCTTGTGGAGATAGGTTATATGAGTAGGAGAAGACTTGGGAAAATTTTCAGCCATAACAGAGCAAGATAAAATATACTTGCTTCACAAACTAAAAATTTGGACAGAAACAAAGAATTGCTCTTGTGCTCACATAGTTCAATGAAATGAGCTACATTTTGGAGGAGGGTGATGATATGGTCATTAGAGACTGCAGGAAAAATTTCAGCTCATTTTGATCATCTATGAAGGTACTTCCTTCAGAGACAAGCAATCTGAACAGAAACTTGAGAAAATTACCAACGAATATTGGATAAATGGATTGAGCTGATTTTTGGTATCCAGACGTGATTTATCAATGTTAATCACCCTGCCAAAGTTCAGCTCAAATGGATCAAGGGTTCAAGCACTTCCTTTGCAAAATTTTCAAACAGGGCAGAAACTTGCATTGGATCATGTGCTCAAATTATGAACTTCGGAGCATGGGTTTGGATGGAAATGGTGGAGATGTAGCCATTACAAGCTCCACAAATTATTTGGGAATTTTCCCTTGCTGTAAAAATGGTAGCTCCTTTGGAAAATGGCAGAAATGCAATATTAGCTTAAAATAGGAAAAGGCAATTTTCCTTATTTAATTAGGGCCAATATTTTTGCCAGAGCTAGGATTAGACATAAATATCATCTCCACCAATTTTCATGAATTTAGGAGATGACTAGCTATGCCTTTGGATTTTATCCTTCAGATAGGCAAGAAAAGGAATAAATCACAAATGAAAAATATTGCATAAGACTTAGCAATATTTTTGCATATCCAAGATTTGAAAGGGTAGGAGGATCTCTGAGAGGATTTGGAAGATCAAAAGATCAAGAGAAATGATGGCTCCTTTGTAATCACAAAGGACATATTCAAATTCCAAAACTGGAATTAGGGTTTGAGAGGATTTGAGATGATGCAAATGGGGTCTTGCCCAGCAAAAAAGACATGAGCAAGGTTTTTAAAGGTTGAAAATGGCAAGAATTCTCTGAGTCACCCAGCAAACTCAGGAGAAAATTTGAAAAATGATTGCCAGGAAGGAATAACAGCACAAAAATTGATAACCCAATTTTGGGGCTGTTACACGTAGTGATACACATATTCATAATATTGATGCCAAAAGATGCAAAGTTGATAATGATAGTGCAACATATTTGTGGCACTGCCGTTTAGGTCATATTGGTGTAAAGCGCATGAATTAACTCCATGCTGATGGGCTTTTGGAATCACTTGATTATGAATCACTTGAAGCTTGCGAACCATGCCTCATGGGCAAGATGACTAAGACTCCGTTCTCCGGAACAATGGAGCGAGCAACTGACTTATTGGAAATAATACATACTGATGTATGCTGTCCGATGACTGTTGAGGCTCGCGGCGGCTATCGTTATTTTCTAACCTTCACAGATGATTTGAGTAGATATGGGTATATCTACTTAATGAAACATAAGTCTGAAACATTTGAAAAGTTCAAAGAATTTCAAAGTGAAGTGGAAAATCATAGTAACAAGAAAATAAAGTTTCTATGATCTGATCATGGAGGAGAATATTTGAGTTATGAGTTTGGTCTTCATTTGAAACAATGCGGAATAGTTTCCCAACTCATGCCACCTGGAACACCACAGCGTAATGGTGTGTCCGAACGTCGTAACTGCACTTTGTTAGATATGGTGCGATTTATGATGTCTCTTACCAATTTACCACTATCGTTTTGGGGTTATGCATTAGAGACAGCTGCATTCACGTTAAATAGGGAACCATCTAAATCCGTTGAGGCGACACCGTATGAACTATGGTTTAGCAAGAAACCTAAGCTATCGTTTCTAAAAGTTTGGGGCTACGATGCTTATGTAAAAAAGCTTCAACTTGATAAGCTCGAACCCAAGTCAAAAAATGTGTCTTCATAGGATACCCAAAGGAGACTGTTGGGTACACCTTCTATCACAGATTCGAAGGCAAGATATTCGTTGCTGAGAATGGATCCTTTCTAGAGAAGGAGTTTCTCTCGAAAGAAATGCGTGGGAGGAAAGTAGAACTTGATAAGGTAATGGTACCTGCTCCCTTATTGGAAATTAGTTCATCACAGAAATCAGTTCCGGTGATTCCTACACCAATTAGTGAGGAAGCTAAGGATGATGATCATGAAACTTCATATCAAGTTACTACTAAACCTCGTAGGTCAACCAGAGTGAGATCTGCACCAGAGTGGTATGGTAATCCTGTTCTGGAGGTCGTGTTACTTCACCATGACGAACCTATGAACTATGAGGAAGCGATGATGAGCCCAGATTCCGCGAAATGGCTTGAGGCCATGAAATTTGAGATGGGATCCATGTATGAGAACAAAGTATGGACTTTGATTGACTTGCCCGATGATCGGCGAGACATTGAGAATAAATGGATCTTCAAGAGGAAGACGGACGCTGATAGTAGTGTTACTATCTACAAAGCTAGACTTGTCGAAAAAGGTTTTTGACAAGTTCAATGTGTTGACTACAATGAGATTTTCTCACTTGTATCGATGCTTAAAAGTCTGTCTGAATCATGTTAGCAATTGCCACATTTTATGAAATTTGGCAAATGGATGTCAAACCTGCATTCCTTAGATAGATTTCTTAAAGAAGAATTGTATATGATGCAACCAGAAGGTTTTATCGATCCTAAAGGTGCTAACGAAGTGTGCAAAGCTCCAGCGATTCATCTATGGACTGGTGCAAGCATCTCAGAGTTGGAATATATGCTTTGATGAGTTGATCAAAGCATATAGTTTTATACAGACTTGCGGTGAAGCCTGTATTTACAAGAAAGTGAGTGGGAGCACTACAACCTTTCTGATAAGTATATGAGAATGGCATATTGTTGATCAGAAATGATGTAGAATTTTCTGGAAAGCATAAAGGAGTGTTTGAAAGGAGTTTTTCAAAGAAAGACCTCGGTGAAGCTGCTTACATATTGGGCATCAAGATCTATAGAGAGCTTGATAAGTTTTTTCAATTAGTACATACCTTGACAAGTTTTAGAGGTAGTTCAAAATAGAACAGTCAAAGAAGGAGTTCTTGCCTGTGTTGCAAGGTGTGAAGTTGAGTAAGACTCAAAGCCCGACCACGGCATAAGATAGAGAGAGAATGAAAGTCATACCCTATGCCTCAGCCATAGGTTCTATAAAGTATGCCATGCTATGTACCAGACCTATTGTATACCCTGCCCTGAGTTTGGCAAGAGAGTACAATAGTGATCTAGAAGTAGATCACTAGACATTGGTAAAAAATATACTTAGAGGACTAAGGAAATATTTCTCGGTTATGGAGGTGATAAAGAGTTTGTCCTAAAGAGTTACCTCGATGCAAGCTTTGACACCGATCTGGATGACTCTAAGTCTTGATCTGGATACATATTGAAAGTGGGAGCATTTAGCTAGAGTAGCTCCGTGCAGAGCATTGTAGACATAGAAATTTGCAAAATACATACGGATCTGAATGTGGCAGACCCATTGACTAAACCTCTCTCACAAGAAAAACATGATCACACCTTAGTACTCTTTGTGTGTTAATCACATGGCGATGTGAACTAGATTATTGACTCTAGTAAACCCTTTGGGTATTGGTTACATGGCGATGTGAACTAGAGTGTAAAATCACATGACGATGTGAACTATTGGTGTTAAATCACATGGTGATGTGAACTAGATTATTGACTCTAGTGCAAGTGGGAGACTGAAGGAAATATGCCCTAGAGGCAATAATAAAGTTGTTATTTATATTTCCTTATATCATGATAAATGTTTATTATTCATGCTAGAATTGTATTAACCGGAAACTTAGTACATGTGTGAATACATAGACAAACAGAGTGTCACCAGTATGCCTCTACTTGACTAGCTCGTTGAATCAAAGATGGTTAAGTTTCCTAGCCATAGACATGAGTTGTCATTTGATTAATGGGATCACATCATTAGAGAATGATGTGATTGAATTGACCCATTCCATTAGCTTAGCACTTGATCGTTTAGTATATTGCTATTGCTTTCTTCATGACTTATACATGTTCCTATGACTATGATATTATGCAACTCCCGAATACTAGAGGAACACTTTGTGTGCTATCAAACGTCACAATGTAACTGGGTGATTATAAAGATGCTCTACAGGTGTCTCTGATGATGGTTGTTGAGTTGGCATAGATCAAGATTAGGATTTGTCACTGCGATTGTCGAAGAGGTATCTCTGGGCCCTCTCGGTAATGCACATCACTATAAGCCTTGCAAGCAATGTGACTAATGAGTTAGTTGCGGGATGATGCATTACGGAATGAGTAAATAGACTTTCCAGTAACGAGACTAGTTATGGTGATACCGACGATCGAATCTCGGGAAAGTAACATACCGATGACAAACGGAACAACGTATGTTGTTATGCGGTTTGACTGATAATGATCTTCGTAGAATATGTAGAGCCAATATGAGCATCCAGGTTCCGCTATTGGTTATTGACCGGAGATGTGTCTCGGTCATGTCTACATAGTTCTCAAACCCGTAGGGTCCGCACGCTTAACGTTCGGTGACGATCGTGATTATGAGTTTATGTGTTTTGATGTACCCAAGGTAGATCGGAGTACCGGATGTGATCACGGACATAACGAAGAGTCTCGAAATGGTTGAGACATAAATATTGATATATTGGATGGCTATATTCGGACACCTGAAGTGTTCCGGGTGGTTTCGGAGAAAACCGGAGTGCCGGAGGGTTACTGGAACCCCCCCCCCCCCCGGAAAGCTGGGCCTACATGGGCCATAGGGAAGAGGGGAGGCAGCCCACAAGGGGCAGCCGCGCCCCCTCCCTATAGGGATTCTGAATTGGACTCGGGAGGGGGGGCGCACCCCTTTCCTTCTCCTCTTCCTCTTCCTCTTCCTTCCTTTCCCTTTCCTCCTCGTAGTTGGACTAGGAAAGGGGGAGTCCTACTGCTACTAGGAGGAGGAGTCCTCCCCTCATTGGCGCGCCCCAAGGGCCGGCCGGCCTCCCCCCTTGCTCCTTTATATACAGGGGCAGGGAGCACCCTAGGACACACAAGTTGATCATTGATCTCTTAGTCGTGTGGGGTGCCCCCCTCCACCATAATCCACCTTGGTTATATCATTGCAATGTTTACGCGAAGCCCTGCGCCGGTAGCTTCATCATCACTATCATAACGCCGTCGTGCTGACGAAGCTCTCCCTCGACACTCTGCTGGATCGTGAGTTCGTGGGACGTCACCGAGCCGAACGTGTGTAGATCGCGGAGGTGTCGTACTTTCGGTACTAGGATCGGTCGATCGTCAAGACGTATGACTACATCAACCGCGTTGTCATAACGCTTCTGCTTACGGTCTGCGAGGGTACGTCGACTCCACTCTCCCCTCTCGTTGCCATGCATCACCATGATCTTGCGTGTGCGTAGGATTTTTTTTGAAATTACTACGTTCCCCAACAGTGGTATCAGAGCCAGGTCTATGCGTAGATGTTATATGCACGAGTAGAACACAAAGAGTTGTGGGCGATAATAGTCATACTGCTTACCAGCATGTCATACTTTGATTCGGCAGTATTGTTGGATGAAGCGGCTAGCGAGGTGTGACTAAACTTGCCGCACCGCACCTGCGCCAGCGCACCCCTTTAGTACCGGATCGTGGCTCCAACCAGTACTAAAGGGCGGTCTTTAGTACCTGTTGCAGCCACAACCCGGTACTAAAGGGGGTCGCTTCCCGCCGTTTGGCCTGGCCAAATTTGACCTTTAGTACCGGTTGCAGGCTCCAACCTGTAATAAAGGCCCCTCCTATATATATAGCACTTACAAAAATTTCAGTTAGTTTCTTCTTCATCTGCTTCGTCGTCGCGCCCGTCCCCGTCGCCGCTGCGCCCGTCCCCGTAGCCGCCCCCATTGCGCACGCCCATCCCCATCGCTGTCACCATCCCCGTCGTCGCCCCCATCGCGCGCGCCCGTCCCCATCCCCGTCGATGCGCGCGCCCGTCCCCGTCGTCAATCGCGCGCGCGCCGCCCCAGCCCGTTGCTGCCGCCCGTAATTTCAAAGTAAACATTTTCAGTAGGTTCAGTAGGTTGAGGAGCAACTATTTGCTCTACTGGTCGGGGTGAAAATACCCCGAACAAGCCCCTCAAAGGATTACTTTCCATAGTAACAAGTGACAGTAAATTTCAGCACACTATATAAATTTTTCATTACCAAATTCCACTTATCGAAGGCGTTTCACTCCCCGGCAACGGCGCCAGAAAAGTGTCTTGATGACCCACAAGTATAGGGGATCTATCGTAGTCCTTTCGATAAGTAAGAGTGTCGAACCCAATGAGGAGCAGAAGGAAATGACAAGCGGTTTTCTGTAAGGTATTCTCTGCAAGCACTGAAATTATCGGTAACAGATAGTTTTGTGATAAGGTAATTAGTAACGGGTAACAAGTAACAAAAGTAAACAAGGTGCAGCAAGGTTACCCAATCCTTTTTGTAGCAAAGGACAAGCCTGGAAAAACTCTTATATAAACGAAAACGCTCCCGAGGACACATGGGAATTATCGTCAAGCTAGTTTTCATCATACTCATATGATTCGCGTCCGGTACTTTGATAATTTGATATGTGGGTGGGCCAGTGCTTGGGTATTGCCCTTCCTTGGACAAGCATCCCACTTATGATTAACCCCTCTCGCAAGCATCCGCAACTACGAAAGAAGAATTAACGTAAACCTAACCATAGCATGAAACATATGGATCCAAATCAGCCCCTTACGAAGCAACGCATAAACTAGCTAGGGTTTAAGCTTCTGTCACTCTAGCAACCTATCATCTACTTATTACTTCCCAATGCCTTCCCCTAGGCCCAAACAATGGTGAAGTGTCATGTAGTCAATGTTCACATAACACCACTAGAGGAAAGACAACATACATCTCATCAAAATATCGAACGGATACCAAATTCACATGACTACTTATAACAAGACTTCTCCCATGTCCTCAGGAACAACCATCTAGAAAACAAAAATGTGTATGTTTGGATAATCTTTCTAGCATTTGATCAATAAAAGGTAAAGGGTAATGATCCTTTTTAGTAGCTTTATTTAGTTTGCAGAAATCAATTACCATTCTATAACCTGTAACAATTCTTTGTGGGATCAATTCATCTTTATCATTAGGAACAACAGTAATACATCCCTTCTTAGGGACACAATGGACAGGACTTACCCACTGACTATCAGCAACAGGATAAAATTATACCTGCCTCCAGAAGCTTTAGTATTTCTTTTCTTACCACTTCTTTCATCTTAGGATTTAACCATCGTTGGTGATCAACAACCAGTTTAGCGTCTTTCTCCAATTTTATTTTGTGCTGGCATAGAGTGGGACTAATGCCCTTAAGATCATCAAGAGTATATCCAATAGCAGCACGGTGCTTCTTCATAGTTTTCAATAATTTCTCTTCTTCCTTCTCTGAAAGGTTAGCACTAATAATAATAGGATATATATTATTTTCATCAAGATAAGCATATTTAAGAGTATCGGGTAATTGTTTAAGCTCAAACATGGGATCGCCCTTGGGTGGAGGAGGATCCCCTAGAATTCCAACAGGCAAGTTGTGTTTCAAAATAGGTCCCTATTTAAAGAATACTTCGTCTATCTATTTCCCTTCTTTCATTCATAAACATATCATTTTCATGGTCTGGCAAATATTGTTCTAAAGGATCATTAGGAGGTACGACAATAGAAACAAGACCAATAATTTCATCTTTACTAGGCAATTCTTTATCATGGGGTTGTCTACGAAATTTAGCAAAATTAAAATAATGAGACATATCCCCTAAACCAATAGTAACAACATCCTTTTTGCAATCTATCTTAGTATTAACAGTATTCAAGAAGGGTCTGCCAAATATAATGGGACAAAAGTTATCTTGTGGGGAAGCAAGAACAAGAAAATCAGTAGGATATTTAATTTTCCCAGACAAGACTTCAACATCTCTAACAACCCCAACCGGTGAGATAGTATCTCTATTGGCAAGCTTAATAGTAACATTAATATCTTCTATCTCAGCAGGTGCAATATCATGCATAATTTGTTTATATAAGGTATAAGGTATTGCACTGACACTACCAACCATATCACATAAACCATGATAACAGTGATCTCCTATTTTAACAGAAACAACAGGCATGCCAACAACAGGTCTATCTTTATATTTAGTATCGGGTTTAGCAATTCTAGCAGCTTCATCACAAAAGTAAATAACATGCCCATCAATATTATCGACCAAGAGATCTTTAACCATAGCAATACTAGGTTCAACTTTAATTTGCTCAAAGGGTTTGGGTGTTCTAATATTACTTTTGTTGACCACAGTTCAAGCTTTAGCATGATCCTTTATTCTAACAGGGAAAGGTGGTTTCTCAATATAAGCGGTAGGAACAATAGGATCAACATTATAAGTGATAGTCTTTTCTTCAACTTTAATAGGTTCGACTACTTTTACTTCAATGGGGGGATGATATTTAAACCACTTCTCCTTAGGAAGATCAACATGAGTAGCAAATGATTCACACAAAAAAGCTACTATCTCAGAGTCAAGTCCATATTTAGTGCTAAATTCATAGAAAACATCAGTATCCGTAAAAGATTTAACACAATCAAACTTAGGCGTTATACCTGACTCCTTACCTTCGTCGAGTTCCCAATCTTCAGAGTTGTGTTTAGTTCTTTCCATTAAATCCCATTTTAATTCAATAGTCTTCATCATAAAAGAAGTAGTACAAGAAGTATCGAGCATGGATCGATTACTGAGAGAAAGCCGAGCATAAAAATTTTTGAATAATAATTTGTGTTGAGAGCTCATGATTGGGGCATGAATATAACATTGACTTAAGCCTCCCCCAAGCTTGATCAATGATTTCTCCTTCGCAAGGCCAAAAATTATATATATAATTACGATCACGATGAACCAGATGCATAGGATAAAACTTTTGATGAAATTCCAATCTCAATCGCTTGCAGGTCCATGATCCAATATCATCCCATAGCCTAAACCATGTCAATCACATTCCCTTCAAAGATAAAGGGAAGACCTTCTTCTTGATAACATCCTCGGGCATACCTGCAAGCTTAAATAATCCACAAACTTCATCCACACAGATTAGGTGCAAATCGGGATGCAATGTTCCATCTCCTATAGAAGGATTAGCTAGCAGTTTCTCTATCATACCCAAAGGAATTTCAAAGTAAACATTTTCAGTAGGTTCAGTAGGTTGAGGAGCAACTATTTGCTCCACTGGTCGGGGTGAAGATACCCCGAACAAGCCCCTCAAAGGATTACTTTCCATAGTAACAAGTGACAGTAAATTTCAGCACACTATATAAATTTTTCCTTACCAAATTCCACTTACCAAAGGCGCTTCACTCCCCGGCAACGGCGCCAGAAAAGTGTCTTGATGACCCACAAGTATAGGGGATCTATCGTAGTCCTTTCGATAAGTAAGAGTGTCGAACCCAAGGAGGAGCAGAAGGAAATGACAAGCGATTTTTCAGTGAGGTATTCTCTGCAAGCACTGACATTATCGGTAACACATAGTTTTGTGATAAGGTAATTTGTAACGGGTAACAAGTAAAAAAAGTAAACAAGGTGCAGCAAGGTGGCCCAATCCTTTTTGTAGCAAATGACAAGCCTGGACAAACTCTTATATAAAGGAAAACGCTCCCGAGGACACATGGGAATTATCGTCAAGCTAGTTTTCATCACGCTCATATGATTCGCGTTTGGTACTTTGATAATTTGATAGGTGGTTGGACCGGTGCTTGGGTACTGCCCTTCCTTGGACAAGCATCCCACTTATGGTTAACCCATCTCGCAAGCATCCGCAACTACGAAAGAAGAATTAAGGTAAACCTAACCATAGCATGAAACATATGGATCCAAATCAGCCCCTTAGGAAGCAACGCATAAACTAGGGTTTAAGCTTCTCTCACTCTAGCAACCCATCATCTACTTATTACTTCCCAATGCCTTCCCCTAGGCCCAAACAATGGTGAAGTGTCCTGTAGTCGACGTTCACATAACACCACTAGAGGAAAGACAACATACATCTCATCAAAATATCGAACGAATACAAAATTCACATGACTACTTATAACAAGACTTCTCCCATGTCCTCAGGAACAAACGTAACTACTCACAAATCATATTCATGTTCATAGTCAGAGGGGTATTAATATGCATGAAGGATCTGAACATATGATCTTCCACCAAATAAACCAACTAGCATCAACTACAAGGAGTAATCAACACTACTAGCAACCCACGGGTACCAATCTGAGGTTTTGAGGCAAAGATTGGATACAAGAGATGAACTAGGGTTTGAGAGGAGATGGTGCTGATGAAGATGTTGATGGAGATTGACCCCCTCCCGATCAGAGGATCGATGGTGATGACGATGATGGTGATGATTTGCCCTTCCCGGAGAGATGTTTCCCCGGCAGAACAGCTCCGCCGGAGCCCTAGATTGGTTTCGCCAGGTTCCGCCTCGAGACGGCGGCGCTTCGTCCCGAAAGCTTCCTTTTGATTTTTTCCAGGGAGAAAGACTTCATATAGCAAAAGATGGGCACCGGAGGCCTGCTAGGGGGCCCACGAGGCAGGGAGCGCGCCCAGGGGGGTAGGGCGCGCCCCCCACCCTCGTGGACTGGGTGTGGCCCCCCTCTGATGCTTTCTTCACCCAATATTGTTAATATATTCCAAAACTGACTTTCGTGGAGTTTCAGGACTTTTGGAGTTGTGCATAATAGGTCTCTAATATTTGCTCTTTTTCCAGCCCAGAATTCCAACTGCCGGCATTCTCCATCTTCATGTAAACCTTGTAAAATAAGAGAGAATAGGCATAAGTATTGTGACATAATGTGTAATAACAGCCCATAATGTAATAAATATCGATATAAAAGCATGATGCAAAATGGACGTACCACATCGCCGGCCGTCGCCCCGCTGTAAGACCGCCCCCTGCCGCGCCATGGTGGCCCTCACACACAGAGACATATTTTTCTTAATAATTTTCTGTTTTCTGTTTTTTATTTTTTTATACTTTTAGTTTATATAAATGTTAGAATAATGTCAATTGTTAGATATTAATGTCAAACGTTAGATGAATTAGATGAATTAGCTAGATATTAATGTTAGATATTAATGTCAACTGTTAGATGAATTAGATGAATTAGCTAGATATTAATGTTAGATGAGTTAGTTTTTTTATACTTTTAGTTATAGATGAATTAGATATATTAAATTTAGGTATATGAGATTTGATGATCTAATTAATTAAAATTTTAGTATAGAACTAGTTTATTTTTAGTAAGAAAATTAATAGAACTAGTTTATTTTTAGTAAGTGCTTAGTTGAACTAGTTGAATTAATAGAACTAGTTGAATTAATAGAACTACTTGAATTAATAGAATTAGTTGAATTAGTTGAATTAATAGAACTAGTAAGTGTTTATCAATTAATGTTTCAACTATGAACATAGGAAATGTCTGGCGACGAAAAGGATTTCGGTATGTGCGAATACTGCGAAGACGAGCGCGGCCTGTGCGACAGCAATTTCCTACTTGATGGTAGGCGCTTCAGCATCAAGCTGGATGAGACCTTCGAAGTGGATACAGTAAGTGACAACGACAAGTCTTTTTTCGTAATTAAGCATGACTTATGCTTCATTTGCTTCAACTTGTAATTTTAAGTTTTTACTATTCTACTAGCGTATCCCCTACCATGCAAGAATTTTTGTCTTGGATAAAATTAGTTTCAGTCCTATGAAAACTATGGAGGTAAAGCGAGTTTACTTGAAGACCGAGCATGGTAATACTTTCTACGCAAAATTATACAATGCACACACCTACACCTATTTTGAATGCAAAACTTGGCAAGCATTATGCAAGGCTTATGCATTTGAGCCTGGAATGGTTATCACCTTTGATATTCGTCTGAAAGATGATATTGAAGGTAACAGCGACATCTGGGTCGATGTGCAGACGCCTCCAGTTCTACCATTATGTGAGTTTCTCAACCATATTTATGTCTTCGATATTGTTTATTCAAAAATAGTTGACAACTAATTTCTATTGACAGCTTATTTCCATTCAAGAAAACATGTCCGGCGCTTGGTAGACAAGACCGTCCACTGTCCGGGGGATGACTAAACTGCGAGGAGATAAGTCATTATGTTTCATGGCTTGAGGATCTTGATACTGTCAATAGAAATTATTTTCCTGGACTTGAAAATCTTAGTACTCAAAACGTGCGACCAATAGTGTTCGTATTGAACTATGGTCGCATCTATTTAGGAAAGATGATAAGATTGTTACTATTTGTCCTCAGTGCATCTTTTGCATACATTATTTTTTAAGCTAAACTGCATTGCTAAGTATGTTACTATATGATGTTCTTCAACAGGGACTCCCGATGATAGTTGTGCCTCAGTGGATTGAGACTAAGGTTTGCATGTCAATGGTTAGCTTAAGGCCAAGACATCCTACAGCGCACATGTGTGCATTCAGGATTTCTAAAACCGAGGAATGCTTAATAGTGAAAGACTGGAGCAAAATTGTGAAGGATCTCAGAGAAGTACTAGGGAGCAGCAATTAGAAGCGCAACCCACGATTAGGAGACAGGTTCATCTGCATGCTCCAATATGATGAATCAGGAGAGCTACACATGTTCTATGCTATCTTACCTGAGAGAGAGAGAGAGCAGCAGGAGTGATTAGCTAGTTCATGTTCTTAGTACTTGTCCTCTCATGTCCATGTTCTTCGTCCTGAACTTAATCTCAAAGTGATTTTCTTTTTTGGTATTATAAAAGCTTATAATGTCGTGACCATGTTGAACTCGATGATATATTTTCTTCTGGTACAAGTGAATGTTTCTTCTTTAAGCTAGTGTTGGTGGTGATTAGATAGCGGTAATGACTATGATGATTAAATAATGGTAATGACTATGATGATTATTAGCTAGTGTCGTTGGTGATAAGATATGATTCAAGAGTGTTTATATTAATATAATGATGATGATGATGATGATGATGAGTTATTCTATCATTCATGAAAGAACCACAGATTAGTTTCAACTGGATGGATCCTAGCTAAGTGATCAAGTAATATGGATGATCCATATTACGTGATCACTTAGAATCCACCCACTTAAAACTAATCCGCGGTTCTTTCACCTAGTGATCTAATAACTCATTATAATGTAAAAACAATCTCTAAATTAAATGAAAAACACAAAATCAAAGGCAAAATAAATGATAAAACCAAAACCCAAACCTTTTAGTACCGGTTGGTGTTACAAACCGGTACTAAAGGTCTCCACGCCCCCGGCGCTGGCTCGTGCCACGTGGTGGCCCTTTAGTGGCGGTTCGTGCTGGGGACCTTTAGTCCCCACCCTTTAGTGCCGGCCTTTCGAACCGGTGATAACCCGGTTCGGCGCTAGTGAACCTTTTCCAACAAATAGTCCATATTTAGTAACAACTAATTTATTAGACTCGAAGACCAACTTAAACCCTTATCTACATAGAAGGAAGCCACTAACGAGGTTCTTCCTGATGGCGGGGACATGTTGCACGTTCTTCAGCTGCACGATCCTTCCCGAAGTAAACTTCAGATCGACCGTACCAACACCATAAACAAAAACACTCGCGCCATTCACCATCAATACGGACCAGTGGTATGTGACCTGATAAGAAGAAAACAATGAAATGTCAGCACACACATGAACACCTGCACCTGTGTCCACCACCAATCGGTGGGCTAAGACACTGAAAAACATTAAATAAATTACCGTACCTAGATGCATCATTCTCATGCATTGTTGCCCACAATCATGTTGAGAGACTTGGAGTCCTGTCCTGACTTCTTATACTTGTTTGGGCACTTGTTGGCCCAATGTTCAACTGAATCACAAGTAAAGCAGCCCTCATCCTTCTTGTTCTTCTTGAAGGTCTTCTTGCCCTTCTTCTTAAAGTCGGTATTGTGTTGGACACCGTTCTTTCCTTTGGGCTTGTGGGAGTTGAAGTTCCTCTGGTTCACCATGTTGACGACAGAAGTTCCTTCGACCGCTTTCCCGTTCGACTCCTTTGCTCTCGAGTTCTACTCAACACTCAGATGACCAATGACATCCTCCACTGAGAATTCGCACCTCTGATGTTTCAGATTGGTAGCAAAGTTCCTCTAAAATATGTCTATATACATCCGTATGTAGTCCTTATAGAAATCTCTAAAAAAGCTTATAATTAGGAAGGGAGGGAGTAAGTTGCATTGGACACTAAATTAGTTAACAGTACATGAACTAGTTATTAGAGTAGATAGAGGATGGGCATTCGTGTGTGGTGCTTGTTCGTTGTGGGTATGTGGCGTTGTGTGTTTGCTACTCGATATTAGACTATCAAAACTACTCTACACACCACTCTCACTCACCCGATATGTAGACGACTAGTAATCAAACGATTCTACTACACCTTGGCCTTGTCATGGACGGTTTGATCATCCGTGTCGTCCAACAATCGTCCAGCTATTGTCTCCTACCTAGCAGCACTCACTTAGACTATTGAACTGGGATGAATGTACTACTACTAATATCGAGTAGTAGTAGTAAAAAAAATTATTATTTGGAGGGTAGGCTTGAGCCTGTTTAAGCCCTCCTAGTAAACTCGCCGCTCGGTTGAGCTTGTTTGTTTACCGTGTTGTTAGCTTTTTTTGGGTTGTGCTTCTTCTCGATAGTTTCTGGTACTATTGCGATTGTGAGGATTCGTTCGACTACGCTTGTTCGTTTACTTCATGGATTCGATCTGCTTCCAAGCGGGATCTCAGGCAAGATAACCATTACCTTGGATATCTTGTTTTGCTAGTTGTCTCGATGCTATCGCTATGTCTCGATACCTATCACTTGTTTTGTCAGCCTCCCAAATTGCCATGAAATAGCCTCTAACCATCCATCATCCCAGCAAATCGTTGTTTGGCTATGTTACCGCTTTGCTCAGCTCCTCTTATAGCGTTGCTAGTTGTAGGTGCAGTTTTTTCCATGTTGGGACATGCATATCATGGGATATCACAATATCTCTTATTTAATTAATGCATCTATATACTTGGTAAAGGGTGGAAGACTCGGCCTTTTGCTTGGTGTTTTGTTCTATTCTGGCCTCTCTAGTTTCCGTCATACCGGTGTTATGTTCCTTGATGAGCGCTCCTAACACATGTAGGGTTTTATGGGGACCCCCTTGACCAACTGTCTTAGAATAGAACTCTTCCAGCAAGACACAACTTTGGTTTTCTCATTTGCCAACATAATAATATTGAATTAATTAATTAAAGCGTAGGGCGTCATGAACCCGCAGAGGCAATTCAACATAATACATGTGGGCCAGTGTTGATGGTGCCGGTCCAATCTATAGCACCGTGCAGGCTACCTGGGGCAACTCGGGACGTCAGTTACAGCACACTTAGCTCATCCGGTTGTGCCCTGAGAACGAGATACACGGCTCCTATCGGGATTGTCGGCATGTCAGCGGTCTTACTGGTTTAGTTTTACCTTTGACGAGCAGCTTGTCCACCAAGATTCCATATCGTAACCATCGTGTTATCATGGTGTGAGGATGTTCCATCGGATGCGTGTGGTAATTTACAATGGACTAATTGGAGCACCCCCTGTAGGGTTAAATCTTTCTGGATGCCGTGCCCGTGATTATGTTGCGATTTGGGAACTTGTAATATCCGGTTGTAGAGAACTTGACACTAAACCCAAAATAAAATACACCAACCGTGTGCGTAACCATGACCGTCTCTTTTCGATGGAGTTCGGGAAGAGAACACAGTGGGGTTATGATTGACTCGTAAGTAGTTCAGGATCACTTCTTGATCATTACTAGTTTGTGATCGACTATGCGTAGTTTACTCTTTTTACTCTTGTACTCGTAAGTTAGCCACAATAAATACTTAGTGCTAGCTGCAACCTCACCACTTATCCATTCCATACCCATTAAGCTTCGTTAGTCTTGATAACCATGGTAATGGGATTGCTACTCCTCATGTCTCATAGATTACTACAACAACAGGTGCAGGTACAGGTGATGCGATGATATGACATGAGAGCGATGCTTGCTTGTTTTGGTGTTCTTCTTCTTCTTAGGATAGGTTCCTAGTCGGCAGCCTAGTCTAGCAGAGTGAATATCGTTCTTGTTTTTCGTTTGATTTAATCCATAGTCGGATTTTGATCTTTTGTATGATGTTTCTTGTGTATTGATATATTCACGTGGCGATTGTATGCCTTTGTCGGTATCCCCATTTGTATTGTAAATGGTACGATGTAATAAAATCCACCTTACAAAGCATGTTCAATATGTGCTTCTATCCTTGATGGGACCTCCGAGTTCCTCGAGGATAGGACCGCATATTGGGTGTGACACACAATGACCAAACTGTCAAGGCGAGCTCTGAGGTCTCCCTCTTAATGTGTGCCTTTGCCCTCAGAGGTGGCATTATCCTTTACTTATATGTTTGCCATTGAGAGTCCGTGCGCTCCATTAAAGTTGTGATGTAAGATGGTATCTTCAACTTTTTATTTTGCTATTTTGCACCTCTTTTGGTCTCTGTTATGCTTTATGTTAGAAATTAAACTAGGTGCTTCTTGTGCCCTAGTTCTTGTTTGAAAAAATAGGTGCACTTGCCGGTACACAAAGGAAGAATCAATTCCTTGTGTGTGAAGAGTTTGGTATCCATGGTGTTGATTCAATATCCTCGTGCCTAAAGTATTCAAATGTGGTAAAAGTGCCATAGTTCTTAAAAACATCAATCATTATGTAGGTATACATGCATTCACATCATCATCAACACCCCTTAAAGACCGACGACACGAACATTCAAGATTGCCCAAGTCACCACAGATCGATGGGAACATTGCCTCCCACTGAAATAATATCTCGTCTTCATGAGACACACATGACGTCAAACATAACGATGATCCCCGGCTCCTAAGCATCCAATCACAAGTTAAGTGTCACAAAATCCCAACTTCAATAAGGGGCGTGCTAGGCAAAGGTAGCACTTGACCACCTCTCCTACCGTTAGTTCCTACTTAAACAAATTGAAAATTGCGAATGTAGTAATTTTTTAGTTTGCAACATCGTGACATAAAAAATCATGGCAGTATGGCACAAAGCATGAATATTGTTGCAACACTTAGCACAAAACCCATGCAACGCAAGTCCATTAATTAGTAGCAACAAATCTCGTTTGTCACAACGAATCACTTAGAAAGTCATACGTGTGCATGCAACACAGAATCCACGAAAAAAGGCTTCAACACAAACACAACATTTACAGTACAAATGTAAAGTCATTGCAGCGTGTACCTCGTGAGCTTGAAGCAAAACAAGCATGAGTTTGCAGCATGCCTAAACAATGTATTCAACATAAAAAATATCATGGACTACTAAGCTTCATATGGAGCACCGGCCTCCCACCTTCTGAATCACAAAAAGTTTTCAGTCTAAACGTTTCAAACACAAACACAAGGATCTCTTATTAAATGTTTGGCCTGCATACACTTTGGAATTCACCATGCACATAAAAAGGTTTCACTATAAGTTGCAAGATTGTAGTTCATGCATCTACTGCTCCGGCGAGCATCGTCGATGAAGCGGGTATCCACTCGAGCATTGTCATGTTAGCGTATGGGTGAGCCGTCCACTTCCCCATCCCACGTGGCAGCCTCAACTCTAACAATTCCATGGCAATTGTTGGTGGAGGTGAACAACCTTCTATAGGTACATGTGTGGTCAAGAGCATCCTCTCCAATGTGGGCGCGCTAGTGAACAGCAGTTGCACCATGTCGAGGCAGTACTCCTGCCCAGAGAAGCCACTGAACTCCACCTCTTGGAGGTGGTCCAACGAGATCACATTGTCTTTCCAGCTCCCACGGAGGTCGCAGGTGCTACACCCCACATCACAAGGAGGACCATACTTTGGTGGCGATCCATTCAATTCAAACCGAGAAATACAATTAGTGACCTTGGAGTCATAATCAATGTTCTAAATACGTATGGGGTACTATATGAAACGTTAAAAACTCACCTGGTGGATAAAGTTGTCTAGGCGGAGATGCCGGAGGTTGCTGCATCGAGCCAGGAGAGTGGTCACACATGCTTCAAAGCAGTGGCTATTTTTTGAGTAATATTTTAAGGTTAGGTTTGTGACGCTAGGGAGTTTGGGCATCTCTTCCAATTGATCCTCTGCCACACTTTTCTTTAGCTTCTGTATATGGAATACATACACCCGTTAAAAGTTATATAGTACTAATTTCTCCCTTCATCTCATAATATAAGATATTATTATATTTAATATTTGAGTATATTGGATGTTATAAAAGCGTATATTATGGGACGTAGGGAGTATATGTTGAACAATCCCCCACCAGTGCCACCACCACCACAAAAATTCCCTTCATCTCAGAGGAAGTGTCGCCAGTTAACCACATTGGAAAGTTTTGATATAAGAAAATCAAAGTAAATTAAGTACTCCTAATAAAATTAAAGTCAACAAAACGCGGTTTAATTATGTGGAGGGAGCAAAATGCATGAGATTAATTACGTACTTCTGGAACATGTATGCTTAAGACGTGGCCATGGATGGGACTGCATTCTTGCAGTAGTTGGATGGCGTGGCTTTGGCGTTCGATCTGGCAATAGTTGATGTTGAGGGTGAGATCGAGTGTCTGAAGCGCCGGTGCCCGGATGGTGAGGCTGTTAGGGGGCATGGTGTAGCAGTCCATGAAGTAGCCGTCCACGTGGAGCGCCGAGAGCCGTGAGGCGTTCACATCCAGCAGCCCCCTCACGGACAGGTCCTCCAGGTGCAGGATCTCCAGCGCACTGCCATTGAGCTGTAGCTCCGGCAGCCAGGCCAGCTTCTTGAGTGTTAGCCTTTGCAGCCTCGGGCAGCAGGAGGACGAGGACAGAAGGCTGCTGAGGCGGCCGCCGTTGACCTCGGTGAATCTTATGGCGCAGAGGGTCAGGTCCGTTAGCGCATGGAACTCCACCGTGGGCGGAAGCAGAAGGAAAGTGTTATCTAACTCCAGCGACATGGACGTCGCCCCTGTGGAACTAGGCAGTGTCAGCCTGGGCCGCAGCTCGTCCATCGTTTGCCCCGGCACCCTCTTCCTCTCTGGCGTCTGCAGGTGGAAGGCTAGGGAACCAACCGCGAGCTCCATGGCGCGGTGCAGCCAGACTTGGGCGCGCGCATCGCCGGGCCAGAGCCAGCTGCTCACCTTCAGCGTGTCCACGGAGGCGCCGCTGTTGGCGCGCCGCACCAGGACGTCATGCACGAGATCGTTATACCGCACATCAGCATCGGGATCAGCGGTACTCCATCCGACCTTGTCGAAGCGGAGGACGCGGCCGCGCATCCAAAGGTCGCGCCATCTCCTCGAGAGCGCCGACGTGCGTGCCAGGTCACGGCCAGTGGGCAGGAGGCTGAGTATGTGGAGGAAGAGGTCGTCGCTGATATGCGCTCCGCCGTTGCACACCGCCGATGGCACGTTGGTTGAATCCATCGTCCTTAGGCCGGCAGGTTCATGGCGTATCCCTTGTTACGTCTCCTTTGTCACTTTTTATATACGAGTTGTAGACAAAAGTTGGGAGTTTTTAGTTGAGTTGAGTTGTACATTAATCAGGACTACTCCTTGAGTTGTAGATAAAAATTGTACGAGTCGTGGACAAAAGTAAGAAATTTGTACCGTGAGAGGCCTTCCGTCTTTCTCTTCTCTCTGTCTCCTCAAGCTTCATGCACTGTGTGAAATTTAACATTCTACTATATACCACTATAAAAGCACGAGTGGCCAAATCCAACTAATCATCTGAACTGTCTACTACTCTAGCAGATCCTCTAAAAGTTCGTACCGTAAGATCATTTTAGGGTATACCGTAAAATGTTTTTATGGTATGATTTGTCTGTCGGCAGAACAGATCCCGTATAACCACCCCCCCCCCCCCTCCTACAAGCAAAATATAGTACCTGCAAAATAGCATAAAGCCCCTACAAGTAAAGTAAAGATTATAAATGGATCCTTATTCAATTCGCTCCCCTTGTCGCAGAAGGGGATGGAGCCCGGTTCGCTCCCCTGGTTGCCGGCTGCACCCTCCGACGCACGAGCGAAGAGAGCATCATGAGCGGCCGTTCCTCCCGCCACCGGTGCTGCTCTTCCCGGCACGCCCCGCGCTTGGCCATCAGCCTTGCCCCCACGGGCGTAGAGGCGACCCGGCCCGACGTTGCTCCTCCTGGAACGATGGCCCTCGGCCTGGCTCTTTGTGGCGGCGTGGCCGCCTAGGTGCGGTGGAGGTGGCGCCAAACGGCTGGCAACATCTGTGTCCGTGGCCTCCCTTGGCATGGCCGAATGTGGCAGCGGCCATTAGCCTGGCTCGGCGGCACGCCTCACCATCCTGGCCATGGGCGACAAAAACGGGGTAGTCCCGCTAAAGCAGCTCTTGCTCGCTTGCGGAGACGCCGTCATGGTGGAGAGATGCTTCTACTGGCGTGCAGAAACGGCTGCCGGGCAGCTCTTGCTCGCATGCGGAGACGCCACCGTTGTGCCCAATCCTATCAGGACCGAGGCTGGCCGCCACTCCGCCACTTGCAAGAAAGCAGCGGGAATTTGGACGGAGTTGTAGCACAGTGGTGGAATTTGACGGGATTCCGACGAGGTCGACACCGGTTTGGTGACGGTTGGGCTGAAACTTCCTTCCTGGCAACTGCCTCATGGGATGAGGGGAACCGAAAAAAAGGCCTCAAAACCTGAATATATGAGGGATTTGGGGTTTCATTTGCGGGGAGCTTTAAATAATCCGCTTCTAGTGTAGGGGCCAAGGTTTTGGTTACCGAATGAGGCATTTTTACTAAGGGGGACCGGTAAACGCGGTTACCACGGTTACCGAGAAATACCGACAATATATCGAACGAATTTTATAGTTGAATTTTGAATTCAAATAAGTGAATGAATGAACATTTGAACCAGAGACCTCTCAAATAGGAACCAGGTTGCTACCAACACGCCAGAACCAACTCTCATGGCATTAATTAGATCCTACGTACTTTACTATAAATTGAGTGTTTAAATTCAAAAAATTCAAAAAAACTGGTATTTTTTGCTTGGTACAGTGATTTTCCGAGGGGCACGGATATACGCGGTAACCATGGGAAATCTTCAAATTTCGACCGGTAACCAAAACCTTGGTAGGGGCACGCCTTTTAACTCTTAATACTAGCAGTTTTGGCTACATCTGGTCTGATTAGTGGCTAACACAACACTGAACACACGAGGGGCACACATGGAGTAGGAAAAACAGAAACGTCTTTTTTCTTGCTCACAGGGATACTTTCTAGAAATGTACAAACTACGGCTACCCACTAATCACTAACAAATCAAATTTGATAAAAAAAATATCCAGTACAAGCCTGTAGCAAATGATCGGGCATTGTCTTTTAATTGATACTCCCGCCGGTCTCAAAATGACTATCACTATTTTTACTGTGCATTGCATCAGGCAATACTTTCACCACTACTTTAATGATAATATGCTAGAAAATATGTATAAAAGTTATTAGTAATGAAAGAAGCTTTTATGATGAATCCAGTGATGTTATTTTGATCATGCGTTTGATATGGACAATCCAGTGATCTTATTTTGATCATGTGTTCAATAAGGAGTATTAAACATCCATGATGGCCAAGATTGAAGAAATTAGACCGCACATAAAGCATAGCTAACATATAGTTTGGACCAGCCAATGAAGGCCAAGATTGAAGTGCCATGCTGAGCAAGTTCTTTATCAAACAACCAACCTATATCTAGAATAACCATCCATAACCTACAATAATATTGCTGCAAGCAAAAGAATCAACAGCAGCATAAGTTGAATCCATACTCATTAAGTATTGGAACAATCGTTACTTCACTAGTTATCACAATGATTTCAAATAAGTAGGAATGTGAAATGGCATGGCAACTAGCTTAGTAAAACTAAAAAAAATGCCGGAACATTTGATACTACTTAGCATGACAACATTCGCATCTCTGAGCAGAAATGATCATATGCATACACAGGGGGACCTAAGTAATCAGTCACCCTGATTCTTGAGAGAGAAAAAAGACACTGCACCTATATGCACTAGGCAAAATGCCATGACACAAGTATCAGAAGAGTATACTGCAAAAGAACATCGCTATATGTTGACAAGGTCATCAAGAAGTAGAAGAAACAAGTGATGCAGCACTATTACAAATTGTTAGCATTACATGAAAGGGTCTGAAGTCTGAACATACTGCCATCAGCTAAGCATCGAAAAATAAACTTTGTTTGTTACACCACAGTGTAAAGGCATGCTAATTTATCTATTTTGAGATGTGTAAAGACATGCCATTACCTGCTGCGAAGACAGTTTCAAATGGATGATAGCATGAAATCACGGTGGGATTGGGAAGTTTCTTGAGCTGCAGTGATTCAAGATGGATCATGAAGGCGCCCTTCACCGTCCACAGGAACACCACATTATTGTCCTCAGCAAACCCTACTATGAAGGGGTGCGCACTCTCCTCCGAATTAAGGGGAATTAGTTTGTTCAGTTCGATAGTTCTTTCCAGTACCCATGAAGCAATACCATCACTGTTTGTCTTCTCTTCCATAATTGGGCACTGAAGTCTCACTTTCACAGGAAGAGGAAACCAAGGCCCACCACCCTCTGTCCGCAAAACTGTGAAATCATGTTTTCCTTCCTTAAACATATCCACCGGCGCCGATATCACGATTATGCTCTGCTTCACCGAATCAGGCTTGATAATGCCAACCAAATTCCCAACAAGGATCCAGTAAAGGGAATCTTCAACTAGCACAGCCGCCTTGGGACGATAAACCCTGGTGTAAAGGCTGTTCAAGTCGAACTTGGGCAGAAGCGGTGCGGAGATGACATCACCCCAAACACCGGTCTCCGACGAGTAGACGCAGACCAGCGCTCGTATATGGTGTATGTCATCGTCGTTGTCCACCACTAGCAAGACCACCTGAAAGTGCTGGACGTGTCCGGCAGCACGAAGCACCGCCCCGTGGATCGCAGCCATGTTCACATGCCCCGTGAACCTCGGGGGAAGGGCGATGCGGTGCTGCTCGGCGGTGACGGGATCGCACACCAGGACCTGTTTCCGCGGTACATTGAAGAGGAGCACGAGGCCGTGGCGGGATCCGAGGGGAACGGTCTGGTCCCCGTCATCCAACTGCAAGATGAAGCGCCCGGGCGGGACACGGTCGGGACTCTCCAGCGTCGGCACGAAGTAGAGGCCGCGAGTGCCCATGTCGAAGAAGCCGACGAGGGGAGGGTTGCGGCGGTGGCGGAGGCGGAAGCGGCGGACGAATCGCGGGTCGGAGACGAGGCGGCGCCAGCGTCCGCAGACGAGCGAGGCGCGCGGGAGGGAGGAGGGCTGCGGGGTGAGGCGGAGGAGTACCTCAGTGAGGAGATCTTCGTCTTCCAGCGGCGCCGTCGCCGCCGATGATGTGCGGCCGCTGCGGAGGGTCGCCATCATCTCGGCCTCCTCACTTCCTCCCCACGGTGCGGGTGTGAAGAAGCAGCCACGATGTGAAGAGAAGTGGACCGGCCCAAATGTTAAAAGAGATTTAAGCCCACGAGCCCTCTAAAAAAGATTTAAACCCACGATAATTTAGAATTCCTGCGTAATTTTGTTTTTGTCCTATAAACATGCGTGCATGTACGTATATAAATTTCACTACTCCTAGTACACATCTTTTTTTCTACGAAAAGGACCTCTGATTTATATTGCAACCAAACAGTAGTACAAAGCACCCCAACAAAATAAGAAAGTACAAACAGGTCCCTGGGGAACCAACCCACTCCTCCAACCACCACGGGCTGCCGGCGTGCCGCCACTGCCGCTACCGCTGCTCCCACACAGAGCTGGCGTGACCTTGTAATCTGCAGATAGATTGAACACGGACGGGAAGTCTTCAACCTCGGCCCTAGAGGACCAGTACGACGGAGAGAGAAGAAGGACAACCATCAGTACACCACACCAGCGACAATACATCTCAGAAATCCTTGGAGCACCCCCACAAGCATAGGACCCTGCCTCCGCAGCGACGACAGGGAAGACGCGGCACCACGACGAAGAGGTAAGGTAGAGCGAATCCCAGAAGGCCAGGACGCCGACGCCGTTTCGCCGCCTAGCCCGAGGAACGAAGAACTCGAGTAGTTCAAAGACCCCCAGGAGCAAAATCATCCAACAGATCGCCACTGCCTTGAATGAACCTGAGATCCAAACCATCTCACTGCGCGTTGCTCCCACGGGCGACGGGGAGGGCGACCTAGCCACCGCCGCCAGCGCCCCCTCCTCCCGCCTCCTCCTCCCTCGCCGTCGCCAGAGGGCGGGGCCGGGCGAAGGCCCCTTTCGTCCCTTCGTGCGGGGAGGCCGGCGCGGGCCGTCAGCCCCGGACTGGGTGGTGGCGCTCCCGTGGGGCTCCTCCGTGCGGCGTCTCATCGGCGCTGGTGGTGGCGCGCGGGTGCGGTGGCAGCGCGACGGGCCAGCGTTCGTATGTGGTGTGTGTCGTCGTCGTTGTCCACCACTAGCAAGACCACCTGAAAGTGTTGGACGTCTCTGGCGGCACGAAGCACTGCCCCGTGGATGGCGGTCATGTTCACATGTCCGGTGAACCGTGGGGGAAGGGCGACGCAGTGCTGGTCGGCGATGACGGGATCCCACACAAGGACCTGTTTCCGCGACAGGTGCAAGAGGAGCACCAGGCCGTGGCGTGATCCGAGGGGCATGGCCTAGTCCCCGTCGTCCAACTGCAAGGCGAAGCCCCTGGGTGGGACACGGTTGGGGTCCTCCATCGTAGGCATGAAGTAGTGGCCGCGAGTGCCTATGTCGAAGAAGCCGACGAGGGGAGGACTGCGGCGGAGGCGGAGGCAGAAGCGGCGCACGAATCGCTGGTCGGAGACGAGGCGGCGCCAGCGTCCGCAGACGAAGGAGGCGCACGAGAGGGAGGAGAGCTGCGGGGGGAGGCAGAGGAGTACCTCGGTTAGGAGATCTTCGTCTTCCAGCGGTGGTGTCGCCGCCGGCGAGGTGGGGCCGCTGCGGAGGGTTGCCTTCATCTCGGCAGAACCTATTTGATGCCCATTAGCATCAAAAGGTTGACCTTTCGCTGAGGTGAGCCACCGGGTGGGCCGGCCCATGTACAGGGTCCGCGTTTTATCCGTTCGCTACAGCTTCCTTCGTTGTTTCCTTCGTTTTTTTTTGTGTTTTTTTGCTTCCAGTTCTTTGCAATGTTTTGTCCAGTCTTCACTGGTTTTGTTCTGTTTCTTTTTGTTTTGGTTCCTTTTTCCTTTCGTTTTTTTTCTTTTTCGTTTCTTTTTTGTTTTTATATTTCTTCTTCTCTTTCCTGTGTGTTATATTCAAAGGTCACCTCCTATTACAAAAATATTCATCGTATATGAAAAACATGGTTAACTGTACATTATGAAAAAGTTCACTATGCATTACGAAAATGTTCATCATACATTTAACAAAATGTTCACTATATATTAAGAAAATGTTCATTGTATTTAAAAAAATTCATTGTGTACTAAAAAAATGTTCAGTGTATATCAATAAAATGCTCAGCGTTTATCACAAAAATGTTCAATGTGTATTTTTAAAAGTCAGTGTATATCACAAAAAAGTTCAATGTGTATTTAAAATTTGTTCATCGTATATTTAAAAAAATGTTCAATGGTTGAATTTATTTGATTTTTTAATCTACCGATGCGATTAGTTCTTCAACAATCTCGCACCACTGTAATCACTAGTAATAATCAGCTCAACTGGTAAGTAATGCTGACTCTCTATCGTTGGTTGAGAGCTCAACTGGTAAGTAATTTAATTGAAGCCACCGAATGGGCCGGCCCAATTCGATTCACACCCTGCGTGAAAGCTGCTCCTGTTGACGCACGCGAGCGTCAGCTAGGAGAGTCCCTGTTGGACGCTCGTTAGCGTCAGAAAGTCGACCTTCCGCTGATAGGAGTTGTTTGTGGGCTGGATTCTTCGTGGCCTCCTAAGAAAGTTTTTCTGTAAAGTACTTGTGGAACGTTGCGTCTGTTTCCGGCTGGATTCTTCGTGCCTGTTTCGTGTATGTTTCGTGATGGTTTCTTCGTGGAGGTAGGAATTCATTTTTTTGGTGACTGTTTGATGGTGCTTGCCAGACGTTGAGACGTAGAACTGTTCTCAGTATATGTTGAACTGTTTCTTCAGTAATAGAGTGAAACTTTCTTCAGCAATATATGTTGAATTGTTTCCTGAGCAATATATGTTGAACTGTTTCCTGAGCAATATATGTTGAACTGTTTCCTGAACTTGTTTCTCAAATATAGGTCAAGAAAACTGTTCTCTCGGCAACAAAATTGAAGCCGGAGTACCAAAAAATAATTAATACGATAAAAATATACCCGGAAAACACAAAGAAAATAAATGAAGTATGCTAAAAAGAACAAATTAATGTTCAAAGAATACAATAAAATGTATGTATATATATGAAAAAAAAAGTTGAGGAAAAAGCATAGAATACTGAGACAAGAAGTATAAGCAAATACATTGTTCGTGCCACAAAGTAGCAGCAAATAAATGGAACACATGTTCTCAGAAAAGAAAGAAGAAGTTTCACGTATGGCCGGATATTTGTTCGCTCTCTTCTTCCAGTTGAAAAGTATAATCCACTTGAATATATGTGCTCATCCATATCTCCTGCTCTCCCTTTACCTACAACAAATTTAATTATGTTTTTACTTGTTAGAAAAGAACATAATCAAGTGTCAAAAAAATGGGTCGAAAAATATGTTTCTTGTAATATGAGGTAATGTATGTCTATATACCACTAAGACTTGTTCAAATTCCAAGGCAAAAGTACTCCTTGAGATTCATTTGAATATGCGGAATCCCTGATGAATAAAGATAAAATGCATAAGAGAAACTACATGGATAGAAAAAATAGGCTCCAAAAACTTAACAAACTAGAGTGAAGAAAGAAGAACTACATGTAGCTGCAGGAATGATTTCACCACCGGGAATTGAATTTCGTTGTCTTTACAGTTGACTATGGAATATAAGAACTTTTCACGAAGAGCTTGCACATCATCCTAAGGGATGAATGCAGAAAAATCATTGTTATAAGCTTTAACAAAATCAAAAAGAAGCAAACGCGTGGAATCGAACCCCTGACCTCAGGAAAGATTTTAGCAAGGCTAGCCAGCCGAACTAACGAGGTGGAGCGGTATAAATGCAGCGCAAACCTTAAAGTACTATGTACAGCGGAAATATCCTTAAAAATTGCATTCAACATTTTTATGATATACGTTGAACAAAACTTAAAATACAGTGACGTTTTTTGAAAACATATTGAACAAAAAAATACTAAAAATGAACATTTTATAGTATACATTGAACGAATGTCTTAATATATGATGAAAAAAATTTAAATACAATAAACATTTTCTAAAAATACGTTGAACAATTTCATAATTTATGATGAACATTTTTGTAATACATGATGAACATTTTTATAATGCAAGGTGAACTATTTCATGGTATACAATGAACATTTTCTTAATATGATGAATTTTTTTGTTATACTTGGTGAACTTTTTATATAATACGCAATAAGAGAATTGGAACAGAAACAAAAAAAAGGGAAACGTAAAATAAAAAATTGAAAGGAAAAAAGGAACCAAAACATAGAAGAAAAACGAAAGAAAAAAAGGAACCAAAACATAGAAGAAAAACGAAGGAAAAAAAACCCCGCAAGAAACAAGGAAACAGCAGCAAACCAAATCTGTACGTGGGACGGCCCATGTGGTGACTCCCTTCAGCGAAGGGTCATCCTTTTGACGCCCGTAGGCGTCAAATAGGATCTGCCCGTCATCTCGCCCTCCACACTTCCTCCCCAAGGTGCGGGTGTGAAGCAGCCACGATGTGAAGCGAAGTGGACCGGCCCAATATCCCACGCCCCTTTACTAAAATTTAAACCAACGATAATTTGGAACTCCTGCGTGATTTTATTTTGGTATAAACATGCATGCATGTACGTATATAAATTTCACTAATATACATCTCACTGCTGGTACATATAAACGTAAGTCATGATCCATGATAACTTGATGTATGTGCACAACATGGCTAGACGGATGCACCGGTTGAGGAAGCCTACTCTCTTGTTTAAGTTGGACATCAAAAAGGCTTTTGACTTCGTGCGGTAGAACTATCTGCTGGAGCTTCTCCGTCGTTGCGGTTTCCTAACCAGATTCAGAGATATGATTGCCGTCCTGTCGTGGTCCTCATCCTCCAGAGTTCAAATCAATGGTGTTCTAGGTGGGCCTATATGGCATGGCAAGGGCCTTCGTCAGGGAGATCTGTTGTCGCCTCTACTGTTTGTCCTGGCAATTGACCCCATCTAGAGCATCATTGACACCGCCACATGCCATGGCAAGTTCACCAGATAGGCGGGAGGAGCACCTGCATGCGCACCTCCCTGTACGTAGACGAAGCCGCAATCTTTGTATCTCCCTTTAAGGAGGACGTTCACCAGTTTACCTCTCTGTCGGAGGGCTTTGGTCAGGTCAGCAGCCTTGTGACAAATTTGGAGAACAGCTTGGTGGCCCCTGTTCGCTGCGACGGTCTCAATCGAGACGACATCCTCGAGTGCTTCCCGGCTACTCGCGCTGCCTTCCCACTGAGATACCTTGGACTGCGTCTTCCGTTCCATCGTTTGCGGAAGGTCGATCTCCAACACCTCGTGGACAAGGCCGTCGGGAAGCTAGTGCCTTGGCAGGGTCGGCTCATCACGACTGTGGGGAGGGCTGAGCTCATCAAGTCTGTGCTTCACAACGATCTCTGTCTGGGACGATAGGATGGCACGCTTTTGGCTCTCCCCCTGGAGTGAAGCCCAAGGACATTGCATCGACCATTTTCGCGATCTCTGTCAACAAGAACAAGTCTATGTGGGAGGTCTTGCTTGAAAATCATTGGATCCAATGGATCATCATGTCCGGAGGCCTCTCTGTGGAGCACATTGAGCAGTTCTGCGCCCTTTGGACGAAGCTCACTACGGTACACCTTCAGGATGAGCTACCCGATGATATCAAGTGGACATCACCGCCGACGGTATTTATTCCTCGGCCTCGGCCTATAGGGCCCAATTCGAGGGTGTGGTCGCCTCCAACATGACCACGATGGTGTGGAAGAACTGGGCACTGCCCAAGTGCAAGTTCTTTGCGTGACTAGTTATGGAGGATAGAATTTGGACGGCAGAAAGATTGCAAAGAAGAGGGTGGCCCAACTGCAATTTGTGTTAACTTGGCAAGAGGGAGCCAGACACCGCAGCTCATCTTCTCTTCCAGTGCAGGTTCTCGGACCGCATTTGGAATGCGATCGGAGTTTGGATGGATGCCCCTGAGCTGGATGTTGCGGCCTGGAACGGGATCCCCACGGTCAAAGAGTGGTGGACGGCGGTGATTCTTAGGCGTGGCCACAGGAGGAAGGCGATTTCATCACTCATCATGCTTGTTGCTTGGGAAATGTGAAAATAGAGAAACGCGAGGGTGTTTCAGCATGTATGTAGGTTGCCAAACGTGTTGGTCGAGGCTATTAAAGCCGAGGTGAGGCTCAGGACTATCGCAGGGGCGACCCATTTGGGTTTTTTGATGCCGCGAGAGCAGGCTTGTGTTTTCTTTCCATTTGTGTGAGGTGTAATGGCCCTCTACAGACTTTGTTATTTCCCGTTTTTTAATGAGATGAGGCAAAGCTTTTTCTTCCGTTTAAAAAAAAGGATCAGACTCCAACGACCACCGTTGCTATATTTGACCAACTTACAATCACCGTGCACTTACTTTCTTCATTCAAACATTTATATTCAACCACTACTAGTATATATGCTTCAACCATTGTTGTTTTCTTTACTTCAATGCTTTTATTCTTATATACAAGTTTTTTCTTCATTTTACTGAATTTTTGGGTAGATCACTTGGTTACCTCAAACCCATGCAGGCTCTGGTTGGGGGTGTGCAAATCTGGCCCTCTTGGAGAAACATGCCTGCATGATCGTCAAAGCGCTCAGGATATCCCTGGAGGTACGCTCAAACCGACTGTTTCCAACAAGGTAGGCTTGTCGCGGACAGGGGAGGGGGAATGCGACTCCGAGGTCATACAAGCAAGAAGAAACTGGGTCACTGCCCACCAATGCCACACCCTATTTACCCCCATTGGCTCCATGAACAGAGTTTGAAAGCGGTTCACTTCAAGAGCAGTTTGACAGGCATGCATCTCTCTCAAAATGACCCTGAAGTGTGCAACAGTGAATATGCATCATCAGGGATCCTATGCTTCCTATTGTGCAGGGCCATGGTCATACACAATCGTCACAAGAAACACAAACCACCACAGAAAATAGACATCATAAGTTTACGACATACCGCAAAGTCTCGATGCTTTGAACTTGCAGCGCCTTCTTTTGTTTGTCCTCCTGCGAACAATTAGACCGGCATCAACACTGATACAAACACTACTGAATTCCATTTTATTCCTCTGTTATCCTGCTGCACCTAATGAACTGACAGATAAAATTGTATCAATCGCCTTGACAGGACGTCGCACGGGGAAGATTGCAGCATTCGCGAGCCAATCGGCGAGGGCGGTGTGCGCGCTCTCAGCGATGGGATCTTTCTCCAGGGCCGTCCTCCGCCACCCGGCAATCATCCTCTGTCCTACAACAACCCTGCCATTTACGAGGTTTTGTTTTTTGCGGGGTGCCATTTATGAGGTTGACTTGTATGTAACCCATCCATGATGTGAATTTGTTTGTAGGGGTTGCATGAAATCCTCAGTTTATCCGGCTCTTACAATCTGAATGATGGCCAGCAAAATCAAACTGACAGGATCAGCGTCACGCTCTGCAACCCGGAGAGGCATGTCATTGAAGGTGTTCTTGGTGGAGCATTGGTAGCTGTCAGTACTGTGCAGGTAACAACAATCTACCAGATCAATCCATCCGTTAATATTCAGAATATAGAACAAAGCTCCTGTTTCTACCTTTTTTTGTTCCTAAACAGATAACAGTATCATATACGAGCTCATCTTCATCCCCGCCTCCGGACAAAAACGACCCCGCGTCGCCCGCAGCGACTCAGGGGATCTCGCGCCGCCGCCTCTTAGTCCGCCGTCTACAATCCTGTCTCGCCGCCATCAGAGGCTAACCGCCAGAAAAGCCTGCGCGGATACCTAGGACGATGGCGGCGGGGCGCTCCGCTTCTCCATCGGAAGCTTTTTCCTATCCCAGCGGTCCCTCCATCTGTTCCACGGCTGCATGGATCTCCAGCGGCCTTGTATGCAGCACTTGATCTGCGGCACAACTCGGCGACCGGCGGCTGCACGTATCTCTGACCACGTTGCATGCTGTACTTGATGTCCGGTGGCTGCACGTATCTCCTGCGGCCATGGGAGCACCACCTCGATCTGCCGCACGGCTCAACCACCGGCGGCTGCACGTATCTCCGGCGGCATTGCATGCAGGACTTGATTTGATCTGCTGCACGGCTTGGCGGCGAGCGGCTGCAATCTCATGCGGTCATGTGAGCAGCACTCCGACGGCGGCGGATCTCGTGTTCCCGGCCCAGATATGTTCCCCTCCGGCGGCAGTCCTAGGGTCCTTCTAGTGCAAGATGGTGTTATGCTTGATGCCGACCTTCATTGATCTGGCCGTTGACGATTTTCTGAAGGCTCCGCTAGAGATGTTCATTAGGTGCTTGACGCATGTAGATTGCTGGATCGGATCGGATTCGGTCGTGTGCGCCCTATTTCAGCACACTACCAGAATAACTGCTTGCGCCGACGGCCTCACCTATGCCGACGGCCCCCGTCAGCATAGATGGACCTATGCCGACGGCCAAGGACAGGCCGTAGGCGTAGAAAAGCCATCGGCATACATCCATCTATGCCGACGGGGCCGTCGGCATAGACATGGCCGTCGGGACCGCTCGAGATATGCCTACGGGGACCGTCGGCATAGGCGCGGCCGTCGGCATAGCCCGGGCCCACTTACCCGGTCAGCGCTGACCGTTTGACGGCGTTGAAACTACGCCGACGGGAGGTAACGGCGGCCGTCGGCATATCTATGGCAGAGGTATGCCTACGGCATAGCCGTCGGCATAGACCTGGCCCATGCCCCTCTGCCACGTCATTGATCCGTGTGCGCAGCTATGCCGTCGGCATATATTTATTTAGTTTTATTTTTAATTTTGCTTTATACTATCTATGGCAAAGGTATGCCTACGGCATAGCCGTCGGCATAGGTCGCTCTGCCACGTCATCGATCCGTGTGCCATGCCACGTCATCGATCCGTGGGACTGCATCTCCGTGTGTGCACAGATATGCCGACGGCCTTGCCGTCGGCATACATTTATTTTACTTTATTTTTTTATTTTACTTTATTTTGTTATTTTTACTTTATTTTAATTTTTGTTTTTCCATAAGATAATTATGCCTTATCTAAAAAAAGTACCCCGATGGTATATCGATTGCCCCCCGTTACGAACGTCGCTATCGCCGTGTCATGGAGGGGGGAAACTGTCGACACAGAGGGAATTCTGGTTGGTGGGGGGATTCGGGGTGTAGCTATGTCACCGAAACATCGCACGGGTCCCGATGCATATGTGAAAGTGTTCAGGCATGCGTAGACGCCCGTCTTGGGGCTCCGCGGTGTGCCCCCCTGCACGCAAGGCAGTGCCGCCGTCACTTGGAGGGGGCCAAACCCCAGAGACGCGTGCCGCCTTTTCGGACATGCCACCACACCACCCCGCATGTATGAGGGCCCGGTGCGACGCTCGGGTGGCATTGCTACCCCCCCCAGGGCCCCCGTCCCGCCTAACCCTGTAGCGTTTGACCACCGGATCTAGCCCTTTGACTTTGCACGGACGGGCTTTGAGTAATGGACCTATCCACCCGGTTGTGTTAGGTCAGCCCATAGGAACACTTTGGAGCAACATCCGGGCCAGACCCACAGCAAGATCCCCTCCGTCACTACTGGAATCAGCTAATTTGCCATCTGCCAGCTCTTTGCCGTCTGCTTGCTGACGGCAAAGAAGCTCTTTGCCATCAGCTACCCAAAAGCAGATGACAAAGAAAGGGCAGACGGCAAAGAAGCTCTTTGCCGTCTGCCCGCTCTTTGCCGTCGGCCAGCTGACGGCAAAGAATCTTTGCCGTCCGCTGGCGGACGGCAAAGAGTGAGGTGGCCCCCACCCCCCGCCCGTTTTTGAAAAACTTAACGGGCCACCTCTTTGCCGTCAGCTAGCAGACGGCAAAGAGGCAAAAAAGCGGACGGCAAAGGGGGGCGGACGGCAAAGAGCCTACTACCTAACGGCCCGTACCCCCGCCCGTTACTCACTTCTTCCCTCTCCCTCCCACGCCGCCGTTTCTCTCCTCCCACGCCGCCGCCCGCCGCGCGCCGCCGCCGCCCCGTCGCCCCGGCTCGCCGCCGCCCCGGGGCCCCGTCGCCCTCACCGCCCCGGCCCCCCGCCGCCCCGCGTCCCCCGCGCCCCCCGCCGCCCCGCGCCCCCCGCCGCCCCGTCGCCCCCGCCGCCGCCCCGGCTCGCCGCCGCCCCCAGGCCGCCTCCTCCACCGCCCCGCCCCCTCCTCCACCGGCCTCCTCCACCCCTAGGTGAGCCCCCCATTTTTCAGTTTTTTTTTCTGTTTTTTTCTTTTTTTTCCTTTTTAGTTTTAGTTTTAGTTTAGATTTAGTTTTAGTTGTAGTTTTAGGTTTAGTTTTAGGTTTAGGTTTAGTTTTAGGTTTAGGTTGTAGAAGAAAAAAGAAGAAGAGGAAGAAGAAGAAGAAAAAAGAGGAGAGGAGGAGAAGAAGAAGAGGAAAAAGGAAAGGAAGAAGAAGAAGAGGAGGAGGAGAAGAAAAAAGAAGAAGAGGAAGAAGAAGAAGAAAAAAGAGGAGAGGAGGAGAAGAAGAAGAGGAAAAAGGAAAGGAAGAAGAAGAAGAGGAGGAGGAGAAGAAAAAAGAAGAAGAGGAAGAAAAGGAAGAATAGGAAGAAGAAGAAAAGGAAAAAACAGGAAAAAACCCCGACCCGACACGGCACCCCGACCCCGACCCGGCACCCCGACACGACACCCCGACCCCTAGACCCCGACCCCGACACCCCGACACCGACACGGCACCCCGACCCCGACACCCCGACCCCGACCCCGACACCCCGACCCCGAGCCTGACCCGACACCCCGACCCTGACACCGACACGGCACCCCGACCCCGACCCGGCACCCCGACCCGGCACCCCGACCCGACAACCCGGCCCCGAGACCCAGACCCCGACACCGACACGACACCCCGACACCGACACCCTGACACCACACCCACCCTTACCCCGACACCGACACGGCACCCCGACCCCGACCCGGCACCCCGACCCGACACCCCGAACCCGAGACGGCACCCCGACCCGACACCCCGACCCGACACCCCGACCCGGCACCCCGACCCGACACCCCGACCCCGATACCCCGACCCCGAGCCTGACCCGACACCCCGACCCCGACACCGACACGGCACCCCCACCCCGACCCGGCACCCCGACAAGACACCCCGACCCCGAGCCTGACCCGACACCCCGACCCCGACACCGACCCGGCACCCCGACCCGACACCCCGACCCCGAGACCCCGACCCCGACACCGACACGACACCCCGACACCGACACGACACCCCGACCCGGCACCCCGACAAGACACCCCGACCCCGAGCCTGACCCGACACCCCGACCCCGACACCGACACGGCACCCCGACCCCGACCCGGCACCCCGACCCCGAGACCCCGACCACGATACCCCGACCCGGACCCCGACCCCGACACCCCGACCCCGAGCCTGACCCGACACCCCGACCCCGACACCGACACGGCACACCGACCCCGACCCGGCACCCCGACCCGACACCCCGACCCCGACACCCCGACCCCGACCCCGACACGGCACCCCGAGACCGACACGACACCCCGACCCCCGACACCTCCCGAAAAGGTGTTCTTTGGCCTTCCAGAAGCCGACGGGGTCATATATTTGTGAATTATTAGTTAGGTCATATATCTTTCGATTTTGTTATGAAAAACATCATATATAATTGTGTTGATCGGGTAGTTTTAAATTTGCAGTTGTTTCATCGCTGCGAGGTTTGGTGTTCGACGACCTCGCCGTGCGTTTGACGAGCTCTGCCCCTTCGTTCGTGGGTGAGCACAAATGACATGTCCTCCTCCCCCATTAATTATTTGATCTATTTCGATGAAACTTGATAGCTAGCTACATATGTGTCTTGAATCATCAGTATGCGTAACCAATATGTGTCTCCCGTTCAAAAGCGTCATAGTTATAAATATGCATGCATTTGCATATTTATAACCTTGATTCTTTCGAATTGTCCAATGCTATCCATGGACAGCCCGAGTATGTTTAGATTGGGTTCGTTTTCCCATATGCTTTGCTCCGGATCCGACGCATAAATTTCGTCAGTGCCTCCCCTGTTGTTCTCCGGGTACACATCCTCTATGTTTATTGCAGAGACGTGTATCAGGAGAACAGCGGGGAGGTGCTGCCGAAATTTTGCGTAGGATCCGGAGCATAGCATGGGAAAATGAACCCAATCTAAACATACTCGGGTGGGATTAGGACCTATCATTACCTATTAGAGTGTAGGTTGCATGGACGTAATAAAATTGACAAAGTAGATCAACTGATGAATACATACATGGTGAATTATATATATATATATATATATATATATATATATATATATATATATATATATATATATATATATATATATATATATATATTTGTTGTGTGTCTAGTAGCTCTGAAAGTCAAGATGAGTGATCGTGCGTGGATGTACACCGGTCACACTGGTCAGAACAAATGGAGCACTGAATGGTTCACAAAAACCAAGGGGTTTGTGCGAGCCGCATTTGCAAATGGCCAGAGGAAAACCTGGTGCCCCTGTTTACGGTGCGGCAATTGGGAAAAGAGGACAGAGGCTGAAATGGGCAAACACCTGCAGAAGAGTGGTTTTACGCCCGATTATACGGTGTGGACATTTCATGGTGAGTCTGCCCAACGTGACCGAGCTGAGGTGGATCGTCGTCGCACCGACGAGCATGGTACCGGGATGGAAAACATGGTGCAAGACTTCAAAGGCCTTCAATGAAATGTTGGAGTCTTCAAAACGTCCGCTCCATGAGCACACTGAGCTTTGTCAGTTGGATGCCATCTCACAAGTAATGGCTCTGAAGGCTCAGTTCAACTTGGGCAGAGAATGCTACGATGCAATGATGACAGTATTTGGACGCTTTCTACCCAAAGGCCATGTAATGCCTGCAAACCTATACCAGTCGGACAAAATCCTCCGTGCACTGAAGATGCCCTATGATAAGATACATGCCTGTGAGAAAGGATGTGTCTTGTTTAGGCTTGACTATGCGGACTTGAACTATTGTCCCATTTGCAAGTCTTCCAGGTATGTTGTGGTAGACAATGGTATGGGTGAGAAGACACAGACCAAAATCCCCGTTAGTGTTCTTCGGTATATGCCAATCGTACCAAGACTTCAACGTCTTTTCATGGTCGAAGAGACGGCCAGACAGATGACATGGCACAAAACGGGCAAAAGAACCGAACTAGATGCAGATGGGAATCTGATGATTGTACACACATCGGATGGTGTTGCGTGGAAAAAGTTTGATGAATTACATGGTGACAAAGCGGCAGATCCGAGGCATCCTCGAGTCGGCATCAGCACGGATGGGTTCAGTGTGTTTGGTATGACGGCAGCCCAATCCAGTTGTTGGCCCGTATTTGTCTTTCCACTCAATCTCCCCCCCGGACAGATTATGCAAAGAAAGAACATTTTCCTGACGTTGATAATTCCAGGGCCCAACTATCCGGGGGAAAATATGAATGTGTACATGCAACCGCTTAAGGACGAATTGCAAGAAGCCTGGGATAATGGGTTCAAGACATACGATGCCTATAGCAAACGGAACTTCATAATGCGTATCTGGTACATGTACTCGACGCATGACTTGCCGGCGTATGCGCTATTCGTTGGCTGGTGTGTGCATGGAAGGTTCCCGTGCCCCACATGCAAGGGAGCTCTTGAGTTTCGTTGGCTTCAGGCTGGTCGCAAGTTTTCTTGCTTCGACATGCATAGAGAGTTCCTGAATCCTCGCCATAAGTTCAGGAAAGACAAGAAGAACTTCATCAGAGGTAGAGTTGTCAAAAACTCTGCACCACATGCATTGACAGGCCAACAGACCCTGGATCAGTTAAACGCTCTCGAGCCAGATCCCGAGCGTCCAGGGTACTTCAAGGGGTATAATTCTAAGCACGCCTGGACTCACAAAACATGCTTATGGGATCTGCCTTACTTCAAAGACCTCCTTTGCCCACACAACATCGACGTGATGCACACTGAGAAGAATATCGCCGAGGCACTTTTTGGTACATTGTTCGGCATAGATGGGAAGTCAAAGGATAATACTAAGGCTAGAGTCGATCTGGAGGCTCTATGTGATAGGCCGTTACAAAACATGAAAGAACCGAAAGGAAATCAGAACTGGACGAAGCCAAAGGCATGGTTCAATCTTGGAAGGCCGGCTATGAGGGAAATTATCTTGTGGGTGAAAATGCAGTTGATGTTCCCCGATGGGTATGCAGCGAATCTACAAAGGGGAGCCAGTCTTGATAAATTGAAGATATTTGGTCTCAAGAGTCATGATTGGCACATATGGATTGAGCGGGTAATGCCGGTGATGTTGCGTGGCTTCATCCCTGAGGATGAATGGCTAGTACTGGCAGAACTCAGCTATTTCTTCCGTGTTCTTTGTGCGAAAGAACTATTGCCTGGCGTGCTAGAAGAAATGGAAGAGTTGGCGCCGGAGTTGATCTGCAGGTTAGAGAAGATCTTTCCACCGGGCTTCTTTAATCCAATGCAACATTTGATTTTGCATCTCCCGACCGAGGCAAGATTGGGGGGGGCCCGTGCAAAATCGTTGGTGCTACCCAACTGAGAGGATGCAGAAGACGCTTCGACAAAAATGTAAAAATAAACGTAGAATTGAAGCATCGATGGCTGAGGCATTCATCACTGAGGAGGCGGCAAACTTCGTGACAGCACACTACGAAGCCAAAAATCGTCATTTGCATAATCCGAAGCCTCGGTACAATGCTGACGACCCTAAAAAGGGTGGATCCAACCTCAGCCTATTCAAAGGGAATCTCGCACCAGCCAGTGTTTCAAATCCAGTATCTTTGGATAACGAACAATGGCGGACCATTTCGTTGTATATCTTCAACAACCTGATAGAAGTGCGGCCGTACATCGAGTATGTTCTCGGTACATAGTTTCGCAACTTCTATTTCCTTTGAACTGCTCTTATTCCTGGATATTTCATACAGTCGATACGTCGCCTTATTCTCGTATGGAGCGGTGATCCAAAAGGATTCTGTCGAAGAGTATGAGCTTCTCGCAAAGCAAGGTGGCGGCTATCCCGGTTTCATCTCTTGGTTCAAACAAACGGTAATTTCTATTAGACTTGTAGGCTAATTTGTAGGTGGCTATCCCGGTTTCATTCGCTAATTTGTGCGTAATGCAACAATCCTTTCATATTAAACTTGTAGGCTAATTCAGAGTCTATGGACGCCGAATTGAGACAAGTCGCTAATGGTTTTGACTATAAGGTCCGTTCATTTGACAAATACGACATCAACGGGTATCGCTTTCGTACCTATGGCAAAGAGCTATCTATGGCCGACCGAAAGTCTACAAATTGTTGTGTATCTGCTATCGGCGAAGGAGGTACCGAGTATTATGGGAGAGTTGAAGCAATTTATGAACTTCTATTCTATGGTGAAAACCCACCGAATGTCGTAGTCTTCAAATGTTATTGGTTTCAGCCGAAGGAGACTAGAAGAACTCATGAACATATAGGGCTAGTTGAAATCAACCAAAGCACCCATTTAGATGTTCCTGATGTCTATATTACGGCTCAACAGGCGACCCAAGTATTCTATCTACCGTGGGCCTGCCAAACTAATCCAAATCTGAAAGGTTGGGATGTCGTTTATGAAGTGCCGCCACGTGCTAGACTATCTCCCCCAAAGGAAGAGGATTATGAACCTCACATTAACCCAGACACATATGAAGGAGAATTCTTCCAAGAGACACGTCTTTCCAAAAAGCGTTTCAAGAACCGCTATACTTCACCCCAAAACATTGAAGTAGACAGCGACAGTGAATCCGACATCACCCCAGAGGAGGAACAAGAAGAGCCGGAACAAGAAGAGGTTATTGCTGCGGATGACCTGTCATTGCTTGACCGATTACGTCAAGGTGGCCTTGCACATGTTGATGCCACTGAACCCTATGAGCCCGTCATTGATTATAGTGATGATGATGATTATGCATTTATTGATGATACTGATCGAGATTATTAGTAGTGTCAGGTATTAAATTTTTTAATGTTGTACTTGATGATGATACACTTAAGTGATACACATATTATTATTCATGTCGGTCTTTTTTTTATGTTGTACTAATTTCGTTTACTGTTTGTCATGGCAGGTGTTGAAAGATGGTGGGCGCTGGTCGGGAGCGCGCCAAGGCCCCTTCTTCCTCGGCGCGTGGTCAGAGGTCTTCAATTCCAGACGTACCTCTTCACCGAGCGTTGCTGGACAGTATGTCCACACCGCCGGGCCCTTCTTCGTCCACCGCGGTGCCCAGCAGGGGACGAGGTAGGAAGAGAGGAGGTGGGGCACGTGGTCGCGGGAGAGGAGGTAGGGTGACTGCTAGGGCGCCTTCCTCGCCGCCACCCCCAGCTGTTTCACCCGAGCACGTGACTGCTAGGGTGGACTCGTCCGAGGAGGAGGCTACACGGACTCCGGTCCACGAGCCTCCGGTCCACGGGTCTTGGGCCCACGAGCCTCGGGTCGACTGGCCTTCGGCCCACGAGAGTTCGGCCCACGAGACCCCAGAGGAGCACACGTCCGGATGGGGTACCTGACCGGATCAGCCCGAGGAGCCGAGTGGCCATGCTGATGATGGCGGGGAGCCGACTGATCTTGAGGAGGAGGGTGGCACTGTCTACGAGCGTGGTGCTACACGGCTCCCGTCCGTGCCGGCGACCCGCGAGCAGAGGTGGTTGATCTTCCCTGATGGGGAGAGGTACGTAAGTGCATTTAATATTTTTGTACCTTCTGCATTCACGTTTCTTCAAATAACTAATGCGTTGGCCTTGTCATGCTGCAGGGGTTGGGACCACCATCATAGTGTCCGCCGGCCCAACTCCGTCCTTGGAGTTCTTTGCCGGCAAAACTTCCCAGGGTTTGTCACGTTGCCTGGTGAGGGTCGGCTTCCAGAGCTTGGGTTGAGCTGGGAGCACTACGTGGCTGCCCCGGCCCCGCCGGATGTCATTATCGACGGTGTCGTGTGCGACACGAGGGCAGACATGGTGATCAGGACGTTCTGGGTAATTTCTCCTTTACACATTTCAAAATCTTCAACTAGCTAGTTATTAATTGTACTAATCAATATTGTCTCATTTGATTGCAGACATTCTACAGGTGTGAGGAGGGATACGAGGAGGACTGCGCAAATGTTATCCAGAACATCTGCAAGCGCCTACTCCAGAACTTACGGCACGAGGCTCGGGTGCAGGCTGTTCGAGACTACTACGCCTTGCGTGCTATCAAGAAGACCAAGCCGGCGTGCCGCGATAAGTTCCTGAGTAAGGAGCAGTACATGAAGGTAATTCTTAAGGCCTTCTACTTAAGTTCCTTCATTTAGTAATTCTTAGCCGTAGCGCTCAAGTTTCTATTTGCTAACTTAGGCGCCTCCGAGATGGTGTGCGGATCGGATGGATTGTTGGGAGGTGTTGGTCAATGAGTGGTGCTCAAAAGAATGGCTAGCCCTCCACAACGAGGCCAAGGACAAACGTGCCCAAATGGAAGGTGTGCCACACCATCAAGGCAGCTCCAACTTATATCAGTTCGGGCGCAACTGGGTATGTGGTTTGCTTCATGATTCATGCAATTCATTCATCATGCTAGCTTGAGCCCTTTAATTACTAATTTACATTGTTTCTCTCTTTCAGGCACGCCACAATAAGGTGGATAAGGTGCCAGAGGTGTACGACCTGTATGCCATGGCCCACACTGCCTCTTTCAAGAAAGTCAAGGCTTTCTCTCAGTCTGACCTCGATGATGCAAACAACTTCACCAACATATCCTCCCACAACAAGCTCGTGAGATATAGAGATGAGGGGAAGGCGAGGAAAGGGGAGGACTTTAACCCGAGCCAGGGTCCCATTGATCCAGAGCTGGTGATGATATCTGGTGGCGGGAGGTCCCATGGCTCCATAGCCATTGGAGATGGACTTATCCGTTGTCCTAGCACTCTCCCGGAGATCAAGGCGCGCCAGTCGAGCTCCGCTCCTGAGATAAGGCCTCGTGAACGGCCAGTGCAACTCGCCATCAAGGTTAGTGATACGTACTCAGTTATCTTTCTCCATTACATTGTGTGCGCTTCCATCAATGATTACAAATGGTCATGTGAGTGGTGTTGCAGGCTGCTATACAGACTGAGAGAGATAGAACGGAGAAACTTCTGGCGGAGGCGGCGGAGAGGCAGCGGGAGATGGAGGAGAGGACGAGAAAGATGATGGAGGAGGACAGGACACGGAATGACATGCAGGCAAGGGCCATGTACGAGCTCCTTGTGCTAAGTTTCTTCTGCAGATTACTTGCTAGTCTTAACATTTGAGTCTCATTACTAACTAGTATGACTCTGTTCTGAAAACCAAATGTGCAGTCTGTGTGCGAGAAGTCCGGTCAGCCCGCTCCGCCGATGCCAGTGATTGCTCCTGGGAGCACGGTGAGTTTAGTTTGAATGGACATTACTTGGTAGTCTTAACATTTGAGTGTCGTAATGCTAACGAGACATTGGAAATGATCTTTGGTGCAGCTTAACTCCAGAAACGCATCGCACGATCCTTCTCCAGGTAGCGGCACTAGCCACCCCGCTCCTACACCTCCCTGATCACGGTAAGTTTCTCTAGTGTTTTGCTTAACAAATGCATAAAGACCTAGACTTAGCTTTATTTCCTCCAATATGCTTACCATAATGACCTAGAGTTAGCTTATTTTCCTCCAAAATGACCCATTTTACCTAGGTTAGCTTATAAATGATGCAGTTCATCCAAGTTAGCTCAAAAATGACCCATTTTACCTACATTAGCTCCTAAATGATCCATTTTACCTACGTTAGCTTTAAAATGGCCCATTTCACCTAGGTTAACTCCAAAATGACCCATCTTACCTAGGTTATCTCATAAACGATCCATTTCAACTAATTTAGCTCATAAACGATCCATTTGACCTAAGTGAGCTAAAAAACGATCCATTTCACCTAAATTAGCTCTTAAATGATCCATTTCACCTAAGTTAGCTGAAAATGATCCATTTCAACTAAATTAGCTCAAAAATGATCCATTTCAACAAAGTTAGCTCAAAACCGATCCATTTCAACTAAGTTAGCTCAAAAACGATCCATTTGACCTAAGTGAGCTAAAAAAGATCCATTTCACCTTAGTTACCTCAAAAAACGATCCATTTCACCTTAGTTACCTCAAAAACGATCCATTTCTAACTTTCTTATTTTGCCATTTTGCAGATTTCATTATGTGCTGGATGGAGTGCTTGTTCTACTCTTCTTCTTCTTGTCTTCTCATTCTTGTCTTCTCATTCTAGTCACCTTAGCTATGGAGTGCTACTTTATGTATGGATGGAACTTCTTTATGTATGAAATGATGGATGGAACTTGTTTATGTATGAAATGATGGATGGACCTTGTTTATGTATGAAATGATGTATGAACTTGTTTATGTGATGAATGCCTGTGAAATATATCTATATGTCATATATATTTTCTGTGCAAATTGTGGGATTTAACAAAAAACAGAAAAAACAGACAATATGCAGGCTCTTTGCCGTCTGCCATAGACGGCAACGGCCTCTTTGCCGTCAGCCGCGGACGGCAAAGAAGCCACGTGGCAGCCAACTGTGCTTCCTGGGAGCTGACCCATTTGGTAAGTTTGCCTACAGTGGCAGACGGCAAAGACTTTGCCGTCCATGGCAGACGGCAAAGAACCTGCACTTTGCCATCAGTGGCAGACGGCAAAGAACCTTCCATCTAGTGACGTGTAGATGACATCATAAGGCGGACGGCAAAGACCAAAGGCTCTTTGCCGTCTGCGGCGGACGGCAAAGGTCTGCCGTTAGCCACTTAACGGACTGACAGCGCAATTATTGCCGTCGGCCCTCTTTGCCGTCCGCTGTGGACGGCAAAGAGCCTTTGCCGTCCGCCGCCAGGAAGCAGACGGCAAAGCAGCTGTTTACCGTAGCCTTCTTTTCCGGAGCCTTTTGCCGTCCGCGGCTGACGGCAAAAGGTCTTTGCCGTCCGCCATGGCAGACGGCAAAGTAGCTGTTTCCTGTAGTGCGTGTAGACCCGACGCGTCCGTTTCCCCCCTCCAGGTGCCGGCGGCGGCGCCGTCCGTGAGGGGGGGGCACACCCTGGAGACGCGTGCCGGGCGTTTGCACCCGCCACAACACTTCCAGACTTGTGAGAGGCCGCCTACGCAAGATTTGGCGGCATGCTAGCCCCCGGAGGCCGCCGGCCACAGTCGTAGACACGCGAAGAGCAATCCGCATAGAGGGAATTGTTCAGATACTACTCCATCACGAACAATTATGAAAAATTACCATCAATCCTATAGCACATGTGCCCGCGTCGTGTAAAAAACTCATGATTTTATCGCGCTTCGAGTATTTAATAATATTCACGCCGCATCGTTACCGCAGAACGTCTACTACCGTGTCATCGCCGTTCGTGAGGGGGGGGGGCACCCCCCGGAGACGCGTGCCGCCTCTTCGGACATGCCACCACACCACCCCGCATGTATGAGGGCCCGGTGCGACGCTCGGGTGGCATTGCTACCCCCCCAGGCCCCCCGTCCCGCCAAACCCTGTAGCGTTTGACCACGGAATCTAGCCCTTTGACTTTGCACGGACGGGCTTTGAGCAGTGGACCTATCCACCCGGTTGTGTTAGGTAAGCCCATAGGAACACTTTGGAGAAACATCTGGGCCAGATCCACAGCAAGATCCCCTCCATGTAGACTCGACGCGTCCGTTTCCCCCCTCCAGGTGCCGGCGGTGGCGCCGTCCGTGAGGGGGGGCACACCCCGGAGACGCGTGCCGGGCGTTTGCACCCGCCACAACACTTCCAGACTTGTGAGAGGCGCCTACGCAAGATTTGGCGGCATGCTAGCCCCCGGAGGCCGCCGGCCACAGTCGTAGACACGCGAAGAGCAATCCGCATAGAGGGAATTGTTCAGATACTACTTCATCACGAACAATTATGAAAAATTACCATAGTCCTACAGCACATGTGCCCGCGTCGTGTAAAAAACTCATGATTTTATCGCGCTCCGAGTATTTAATAATATTCACGCCGCATCGTTACCGCAGAACGTCTACTACCGTGTCATCGCCGTTCGTGAGGGGGGGGGGCACACCCCGGAGACGCGTGACGCCTCTTCGGACATGCCACCACACCACACCGCACGTATGGGGGCCCGGTGCGACGCTCGAGTGGCATTCTTACCCCCCCGGGCCCCCGTCCCGCCTAACCCTGTAGTGTTTGACCACGGGATATAGCCCTTTGACTTTGCACGGACGGGCTTTGAGCAGTGGACCTATCCACCCGGTTGTGGTAGGTCAGCCCATAGGAACACTTTGGAGCAACATCCGGGCCAGACCCACAGCAAGATCCACTCTGTGTAGACCCGACGCGTCCGTTTCCCCCCTCCAG